>NW_007109172.1:0-1280 GCF_000164805.1 Carlito syrichta
CCAGTATCTCAGTGTGGTTTTGATTTGCATCTCCCTGATGATTAGTGAGGTTGAGCATTTCTTCATGTGTTTGTTGGCTGCTCAGATGTCTTCTTTTGTGAAGTGTCTGTTCATATCTTTTGCCCATTTTATAATGGGGTTGTTTGTTTTTTTCTTTTCAGCACGTTTGAGTTCCTTGTAGATCCAGGATGTTAAGCCTTTGGTGTTGGCAAATACTTTTTCCCAGTCTGTAGGCTGTCTCCCTGCTCTCTTGATGGTTTCTTTGGCTTTGCAGAAGCTTGTCAGTTTAATAAGGTCCCACTTGTCAATCTTCTCTCTTATGACCTGTGGGTTTTGGGTTTTGTTCAGGAATTGGATGCCAGTTCCGATTTCCATGAGGGTATCTCCTTCCTTTTCTAAGGTTCTTATGGTTTGAGGTTTTACATTTAGGTCTCTGATCCATTTGGAGTTAACCTTTGTGCATGGGGATAGATAGGGGTCCTGTTTCAATCTTCTGCATGTGGTCAGCCAGTTTTTCCAACACCATTTACTGAATAGGTTTTCCTTTCCCCAGTGGTAGGTGGTGCACTGAAATAAACCAATTAAAAGTCCACAACAAACGTCAAAATTGTATACATAAGGAGCAAAGCACAAAATTGTAACATGAGAAAATAGCTACATTAAATTATCAAAAATTACATAGAATTTTAGTCTTCTTTACTGGTGCTTTATTTAAACTTATATCTAAAGACACATCTTTGGTTCATGCAACTTTCATTACAAGTCAGGGAGTTGTCAGAACATTTATTAAATTTAAAATTCGTGAAGTGTTTTATATTAAAAAAAATTTCAGACCAAGCGTGGTGGCTCATGCCTGCATTCCTAGCACTTTAGGAGGCCGAGGCAGGTGGTTTGCTTGAGCACAGGAGTTTGAGACCAGTCTGGGCAATACAGCGAGACCTCATGTCTAAAAAAAAAAAATCAAAAAATTAGCCGGCCATGATATAGGAGGCTGAGATGGAAGAATCGCCTGAACCCAGGAGTTTGAGACAACCATGAGCCCTGATCATCATGATGGTGCCACTACACTCCAGTCTGGTCAATAGAGTGAGACCTCTACTCAAAAAAAAAAAAAAAAATATCAAGCAGGTGGCAATGCTTGCAATTTTCAAAGTGCTAGGGCTACTTTTCTGAGAAAAGTCATTCAAAACTGTGAGGCCCTTGTGATCACTTTTTCTCACATCAAATCTTTCATGTGTCCCTCCCTTGAAAGGTTTTTCTCTCTTCCACAGAATAAATAC
>NW_007109173.1:0-975 GCF_000164805.1 Carlito syrichta
CATAGACAATTATGCTAAGCCACAAAAATGTAGGGATTGCTTGTTACAGTGGTTAGCCTCTCCTGAGCAGTGTAGGGAGAAAGTGGATATTTAAACAGCCAGCCATATCCACTGCTTAAATCCTGGGATTGGGGGGTAACAGATAATACCACCGAATTACTACCTTGCTAATAACAATCTGTGAAACACCAGATAAAAGCCCTTGAAGCTACATAGGAATGAAAGGCAAGCAGATATGAGAGAGTCACTGGTTTATAGGTGAAAAAAGCCCAAGTTCTGAAACGCAGAGGGTTCTTGGACTTTGCACTTTGGCTGCATTGTTTCAGCTTTCTCTTTGTGGAGAGAACAGACTAGATTAGATCTTACAGGTGACTTGTCCCTTTGGTGCCACAGACTCATCTAAGATTTCAGACTAAAACTCTCCAGGTGGCAAAGATCACCCATGAATTTGTACCTGAGTTCCAAGCACGACAAAGAAAGGACACACTCTCATCTTTGACTCCTGTTCAAAGGGAAAGTCAGCTTTGTGGTTACTGCTCCTGAGGGGCCAATGTTGACAAGGAAGGAACAGTCAAATGGGACTGATTATGCTTAGTGTGTACCTCATGCCTTCCCAATGCCCAGCCCTTTGATAGAGGGCATTAACATTTGTTGACTGCCCATCACTTGACAAACATGGTACTATAATTCCATTTCACTTCCTGACAACCTCAACAGGCATCACCTGCATTTTTCAGATGGGAAGATGGAGGTTTAGTGAAAAAATATCCTCTCAGTAAGATCAAGAGCCACAAAGTGGCTAAACCATCAAGACACCAGAAACAATGCACATTTCACCATGGTTTCTCTTTCTCTAACTTTCCCGCATGGAATACACAAATGTAAAGCATAGAATGTATTGCGAATTTGTGAGGTTGGCAAACTTAACAATCACATGCTTGATTTTCTAAATACTCATCTAATCATTTTATTATC
>NW_007109174.1:0-877 GCF_000164805.1 Carlito syrichta
ATCAGGAAGGCTCAACCCGGACCTCTCTCCCCACCCAGAACAGCCAAGTGCAGAGTCGCATGGATATTCATGGGCACCTCCTCCATGCAGGGGACTGTGCTGAGAGCTGCCCTATTGACCATCCCCTTGCAGCCTCCCATGGGTGGTGAAGGTGAACAAGAGCATCCCAGCTCTCAGATGTGCCAAGCAGAAGCCCGAGGTTACAAGGCCCGAGGGCAGATCATCACTGTTCACAGAAACTACATGAAGCTGGTTCCCTAACCCACCCAGCCAGGGTCCTCAGGAGAAACCTGTTCTCCCCATGGGCCTCGGGACTGTGAGCAGGCATGCGTGGCCCAGGAAGGCTGCCTCCTGGGATGCCTCAGCCTGAAAATACCCAGAGGGAGGCTGCTCCTGTGTGAGGCCAATGGAGGGAGGGAGACCCGTGGTGCCCAGAGGGTCTCCGGGGTGGAGTGTCTGTATCCTCATCTCTGCCACTAGCCAGAGGAGCCTGCACCCCAGATGACAGCCAGCCCAGTCACTTCTACCAGACTTACCACTTACCAGCAATGCACAGAAGAGCATTTGGCTTAATCCCTTCATCAGGGGCTTTAATCCCTCTCATGAAAGAGTCGCATATGCCATTGATAATGCAGCCAAGGAGAGATTCAGAGAACCCCAGGGGCTCCTCACCACGAATGACCCCCAGAGTAGCCCCTTCCCTCCCACAGATCCCATGCAGGGTCCCTCCCTCCCACAGCCCCCCTAGAGCAACCCCTCCTCTTCCACAGTGCCACCGCCATCTGGGCAGGTGGTCCAAGGTGGCCCAAGTGTTCTTTCAGTTTCCACCTTTCCTTTTTCTTTCATTTCTTCTAGTTGTATAAACACTGGGGACAGC
>NW_007109175.1:0-883 GCF_000164805.1 Carlito syrichta
TTCGGGACAGACAGAGGATGGGAGAGGAGAGAAGGAAGGCTACATGGACAGAGTTAGAAAGAGGACTTTTCTTAATGTTACATTGGAAGAGTAGAAGCACTTCAGGGCATCAGTCATGCATGTGAGATATACTGACAGCAAGAGAAATGACATGGAAGATTTGAAAGAAGTTGGGAGTGTTATAAATTTACACTCCTTGGTGTTTTCGTGAAAGACTGTAAATTGAGATTTACAGTGATTTTCAGCGATTTTGGTTGCTGGAGTACAACAGATACTAAAGTTTGGTTTGCTCAACACTTCCATTTCCAGCTCTATTACAGAAAGTTTAACCACATAATTTATCATCCCGAGGCACTGGAGGCTAAAAGGAACCCTATGAATGATTTTGTGTGTTCCCAGTGTAAACCAGGACTACCGCAGGCATATCAAGACATGATTTATTCTAATAAATACAATTTTAGTCAAAAATGCTTCTATAGCAGCTGGAAAGTGAGATACTCAAACCCTCTAACTCCATTGCATCTAGGGTGGCCAAGTTTCATATTTCCGGTCCGTGAGATGGAAGCAGAAATCCCTGAGAAGGAGTTGCCTCCCTAAATAAATCAACACCAGAGAAGAGACAAGGCTTTTGCCCCATTCTCCCTGGATGGATCACAGACATGGTACCTGGAGATGCATCAGCCATGTCATGACCATTATAGTAAAAGCTAAATACCCAGGATGGTGAAGAGAAAGTTGGAAAGATCCTGGGATATTAATGATTTCATAAAACTGCCACACAGGCATGGTCAGGTTACCTCCAGACTGCTTGTGACATGAGAAAAATTAACCCTAACTTGGAATGTAGATAGTATTCACCTCACAGGGCAGTTGTGCAAGTGAA
>NW_007109176.1:0-1406 GCF_000164805.1 Carlito syrichta
TGCCTGTTTTTTGCCCCAATTTTTGCCAAATAACTCCTTTTTGTCCTTCCAGTCTAAGAACAAATGCATATTTCTTAGGATGATCATTTTTGCTCAATCGTTATTCTACCTTTAAAAGGTATCTTCAATAGAATATACAGTTTGCAAGAATGAGAACAATGTTTAACTTGCTCCGTAAGGTATTCTTGAAACATAGAAAAATTCCTAATACTTAACAAGTACTGAGTAGCATTTGTTACATTCAATTGAAACTTGAAAATCATTCCTATTTGTTAGTTGTGTGAGAGGTGGGCTTTTATGAGGCGTTTGTGATTCTTTACATTTTAAGCGATGTACAAGACATGCCAACAGAATGTCATTTGTGGGTATCATGAAGTATTTTAAAGGATATATATTGATTATTTGAGTTGTCTGTGGAGGAAAGATTACTTTAAATGGATGTTTCTTCTGATTTCTATTTTCAAGTTGTAAGTAGAAAATAGAGTTTATATGACATTATAAGATTGTTATATCTTTATTAAATTCACTGCTCAATTTTTAATAAAAGTATATGCATTATTTATTTCCAAATTTAACACGCATATTCTCTTTAGCTGGAATGCTGATTCTAGAGGAAAACAATTTTAATAATGAACAGAACTGAAGGCTAATCTTATATTGTTTTATTCCTGTAGCATTTAAAGACCAAAAGCCTGTCTTTTAACAAGTTTCATGTTTTCAACAAATATGCTTTTTATTTTTTTAGTTTCCAAGTTTGCTTTTTACTTGTAATAGCATGACCATTTACAAACCTCTTTCCACTCTTCTCCACAACTTACAAAATATTTTACTGTTTATATCACCTATTAGAACTACATCTAGAATGACCCAATGACCGTCTGTATACCTAACTGAATTGTACCCCACATCTTTAAAATAGAAATTTTTAAAAAAGCATTTGTGAAGAAAGTATCTTGATTTTGCAGACGTTGCCACCTTGAGCCTTTACTCTTCAGTCATTGTCAACCCCACTGTGTTCTTTAACATCGCCATAGATGGCTAGCCCTTGGGCCGAGTCTCCTTCGAGCTGTTTGTAGACAAAGTTCCAAAGATCAGAAAACTTTCATGCTCTGAGCACTGAAGAGAAAGGATTTGGTTATAAGGGTTTCTATCTTCACAGAATTATTCCAGTGATTATGTGCTTGGGTGGTGACTTTACAAGCCATAATGGCACCGGCGGCAAGTCCATCTATGGGGAAAAATTTGAAGATGAACTTCATCTTGAAGCATACCAGTCCTGGCATCTTGTCCAGGGCAAATGCTGGACAAATGGCTCCCAGTTTTTCCACTGCTTTACCAACACAAATGGCTCCCAGTTTTTCCACTGCTTTACTAAGACTGAATGGTTGGATGGCAAGCATGTGGTT
>NW_007109177.1:0-849 GCF_000164805.1 Carlito syrichta
CCCCCCCATAGTTTCCTGCACTGTCAATCCTTTTCATATAGTATTACGGTAGTTGTTCAAGGTCCACTTATGAGTGAGAACATGTGATGCTCAGAACTTTGTTTCTGTGAGAGGTCACTCAGTGTTATAAACTCTAATTCCATCCAGGTTGCTGCGAAATTCGCTGTTCTTAATAGAGTGACTTTGTCATGGGCTTTGTAGTCAGGTTTGAATCTCACCTGGCTACGTGTGAAGCTATTTGACCTTGACATGTTCCTCCATCCTGGTTTCCTTGCCCGGGAGATGGAATTTAATAGTGATTGGTGAAAATGAATACACGAGATAAAATGTAACACCATAAGTACTGGCCACTATACTTATCGTTAATCTATTTTTAGAGTGCAAATTCTCACAGTTGCAAAAAGTCATATTAAGAAGTGGATTGAAATACCACATTCTAGAACTTCACATGGGTCTTTTGGAAGAAATATCTAGTTTTCTTTAAGCACCTGATTGTGCACGTGAAGTCACATACCACAACAGAATATATTGGTGGTACTGATAGTTGTTTTGGAGTTTGTGTTCAGTCCTTCTTGGTGGATCCTGGGTGCAACCTTAGACCCCAAATGCTAGGGAAGTGTTTTTCTTGGTGCCTGTCTATTGCCCCTGGTTACGTGTTACACTGTGACCCACCTTGGAACCTCACAGTCACATCTGTCATTGTTCCATGCGGATTCAGTCAGTCCACAAGCACAGCTCTCCAGGGAGAAAGACTGTAGCAGACACTCCCCATCTCTAGCTCATATTCTAGATACTACACGGGATTTTCCAGGAACCCTGTGTGTTCGGCCATTATTTAAATCCTAATTT
>NW_007109178.1:0-787 GCF_000164805.1 Carlito syrichta
CGATTTCAGTTGAATGCCTTAAAACATAAAACTCTGCTTCCGTAGAACCTTTCCGGACCGAAGTCGTCAGCAAACTCACGTCTTTAGATTCCAACCGTGAAGGGTTTACGTCAGGTCAGTCAAGACGGCCGGAGTCTAAAGGGCGTCATTCAGTGCAAATCGCTAGCAACTTTGAAGTCCTTCAAAACTCTCATTCAAGACGTGTGTGGGCCGGGCTCGGCGGCTCAGCCTGTCATCCCACACCCCGGAAGGGTGAGGTGAGCGAATCGCCCGACCCCGCGGGTTCGAGACCCGCCCGGGCGCCTCGGCGACACCCTATCTCCACACACACACACACACACACACACACACACACACACACACACGCCAGGCACGGTAGCGCACGCCTGTAGTTCTCCCGCCCAGGGAACCCGGCGAGACCTCATCTCTACAATAAATCAAAAATAGCCGGGCGTGGTAGCACGTGCCCGTAGTTCCAGCTACTCGGAAGGCCGAGGCAAAAGGATCGCCAGAGCACGGCAGGTCAAGGCTGGGGTGGCCAGGAGTGTACCACTGCCCTCCAGCCCGGGTGACAGAGTGAGACTCCAACTCATTAAAAAAAAAAAAGAAGAAGAATCATCTCTAGGTGGGACCAGGCCCGGGGTCTCACACCGAGAGACCCAAGAGATTCAAAAAAGCGATACTCGCCGTAAAAGAAGCGTTCACCGTATCTCATCCCCGCCTCACGTTCGCAATATTGAAATCTCACCTCAGACCCCGTAGACTAGGCACATCCCCGTCGCCCGTA
>NW_007109179.1:0-1129 GCF_000164805.1 Carlito syrichta
CGGTGTGCAAGTCTTCTGAAATGCATTACACAGGCTCCTTAGAGTCCAAATCAGGTACGATGATAGAGTTTCAGTGTATATTTTATACCAGGGAACAACGCATTGATTTATAAATATTTTACCATAATGATTCATGAATTGCCATATCGGCTAGCAGAAATTTTTGGATAAATAACATCATCCTGATGGAATTGAAATACAGCTCTGTACACCTTCAGTGTATATTAATAATCTTTAAAGTACTAAGTTTCTGGTGATCTCATATTTTTATCTAATCAGGATATATCTCTGTTGATATAATTTGAAATTTCTAAGGCAGTCTCTTTTGTTAATGTTTAATTATTCTGTTTTGAAGTTCATTTGATGGGAAAAGTCACAGAAGATATCATCAACCCAAAAGAATAAATGGTAGCCCAGTTGTCTCTATTTCCACCACAAAAATTGAAAGAGAAGTTATGGTAATTTTTCAAATTGATTCAAGTTACTTTTTCCCAGGTAATTGTGCAGAAATGTACGTGTTAAAAAGTGTCAGTTGATATGAAAGAGTAAACAAAATAGCAAATAATTATGCTGTGAATAGCATTTTAACTTTTCATTAGATGTAAGTGTTCATTTCTTAGACATGAATATTTATTTTAAGCAGCAGAGTGGCAAAATATCAACAACATGAGATTAGGGTCTATAGACCAGCGGAGTTCTTCAACAGATTTAGCAATATACCTTGAACACATTGTCATTTTTTTAAGCTACAGTATCTCATTTCTGCAGTTGAGGGAAAGATACTCATTTATGTATTATTTTGAGGATCAAATGACACAATGCATTGAAAAAACACAGAGTACTATTGACATATAATTATTATATTCAGGGAAGTAACTTAGATGAATAATCCAGCAGGGGTGAACTTTTTGTTTTTAGATACTCAACTCAAATCAACATAATGAAAGTGTGGGTCACAGTGACATTTCTTTCGTTGCTTAACAATAAATCTATGGACCTAAACAATCACTAGAGATGTAAGAAGTTGGAAAGGTAACAGAAAATTCTTAAGTCTTAACACCATTTTTTTCGCAGTTTGTTAATAAGGACAGCAGTCTAACTTTCATGAATTCCAAACCTGGAAATTGTA
>NW_007109180.1:0-806 GCF_000164805.1 Carlito syrichta
CACTCATAAGCAAAACTTGACCAATCATAATACTACGAGAAATTGTTGGGCAGTAATGGGAAACTGTCAGGGGAGGGGAGTGGGACAAGCAGTTGAGGGAAACTGCTAGGGGTGGGGCATACCTCATCAGCAAGGGTACTGGCATGATCAACGTTTGTATACCTAACCCTGAATTGTGCCCCACATCTTTATAATAAAAAATATTTTAAAAAGAGAAACATAAGAAACAATCAATTCTCAAAACTCTCCTTCAAGTCAAAAGGAAGTAATAAATTAACAACCTAAACACTAGGTCTAAGTTCACATTATACACTATTTCAAATACATTTTTATCCAACTTGAAACTAATTTCCTTTCCAAATAGGCATAGAGATCGCTACAATCATTTTTTACCTTTCAAATTACAAAATTGAAAACTAGGTTCCATATTTGAAAGAAGAGCTGAGGAGACACAGACATAAGGATATGATGCCTTGTGTAGATCACAGCAAACAATTGAATCAAATCAACTGAAATTTTAGTGATGAAAGATAAAACTCCATTTGTAAAACAATATAAGCCAAGTTAGTGAGCCAGTAAACATTGTCACAATTATGCTCATGTGCACCTTTGGGGTGACCTCAAGTCACAAGTCAATGTTTTCTCAAATGCTAAGGATACCTGATTATAGTCTAAAATCATAGTGCCACCAGCACAGTGAGAAAACGTCAAAAATGTTACCAACACATTCTTGCATCTCCACTTGTCACTCCTGAAAAATTATACTTATTTCTAAAATGCAAAGACAAAAGACAAGGTAACCAGTA
>NW_007109181.1:0-1177 GCF_000164805.1 Carlito syrichta
CCGCTCTGGACAATTTGAATTATGGGATGGGGTGAAGAATAAGAAGGAGTTTTGAATTTGGGGGATAAAACTTCAGAGATAAGTCAGTACTAGCGGCTGCCACTAGTGAGAAAGCTAATTTGCTCTCTTTCCCGTAGTTTCAGTCATAAAGAAGGATGGGGGGAGTCAGAAGAGGATGGGAGGAGGAACCACAACTTCTATCAAGCAGACTGGATAGGCAAGTGGAGAATGCTTGGAGGTGGAAATGTTAGATCTTGCAAGATCCGGTCCTTGGAATAAAGAAGCCTGTCTGTGTCAAAAAATAAAAATAAAAATAACTGAAAGAGATGGGGCTCACTCTGTCACCCAGGCTGGAATGCGATGGCACAATGGTAGCTCACTGTAGTCTCACACTCCCAGGCTCAAGCGACCCTTCTGCCTCAGTCTATAAGTGCACACCACCATGTACGGCTATTTTATTTTATTTTTTGTAGAGATGGGGTCTTGCTATGTTGCCCAGGCTGGCCTAAAGCAATCCTCTTGCCTACGCCCACCCAGAGTGCTGGAATTACAGGCATGAGGCTCCGCACCTCTTGTGAGAAGTTGCAAACTACCAAACTAACCTTATATCTGAGAACATCTTTCAGGCTCCCCTGGGAGATATCCTCCAAGTCTATGTGCCAATCCTTGGTATATCCTGTCCCAGGATGTGACATTATCCACAGCCCAGCTCCCTGGCCCTTAACACTCCCCAGAGCATGGAGAATGATACCCCAACACCAGGCTGAAAGGCTGTGCTCATGTCTCCATAGCCTGGTGAAGCCCTACAGCATGATGACCCAGCTCAGAGATCTCCCCTCTAATAATATCTCAGTCCTGTCAGGTGTGGTGGCTCAAGTCTATAATCGCAGCACTTTGGAAGCCCAAAGCAAGAGAATTGCCTAAGCCCAGGAGTTTGAGACCACCTGGGGCAACTTGGCGAGACCTCCTCTTTACAATAAATCAAAAAATTAGCCAGGCGTAGCAGTGCACACCTATGGTTCTGGCTACTTGGAAGGCTGAGGCAGAAGGATCGCCTAAGCCCAGCAAGTTGAGGCTGCAGTGGCCCGTGAACATGCCCTTGCCCTCCAGCCTGGTGACAAAGGGAGACTCCGACTAAAAAAAAAAAAATCTCAGCCCCCTCTGGGCTTCCAAGTCC
>NW_007109182.1:0-828 GCF_000164805.1 Carlito syrichta
CACACCTGCCTGGGCGACAATGTGAGACTCCATCTCAAGAAAAAAAATTAAACACACACACACAGTCCTTCTCATTCCCTGTTGTCTGACACTTCTCTCACTCATATATTCACATGTTTTTCCCACACCCTACAGGCATTCTGCTTAGGTGATCCCAGCACCATGAGATGTTGCCTTAAAACTCAAATAAAGTCTACCCACCAGGATCAAAATGGAAGAGCAATGGGATCTTGTGTAATGAGCCAATAATATCACATGGATCACATCAAGGAATGTGCAAATTAGTACAAGAAGTAGATGTGTAGGCAAGCAGTATTGTTACAGGAATAAGTGTACAAAAGAGATATGTATAAAGTATTGAAGTACCACAAAGAAAAGTGTGGGCAACTATACTTGGGGAGTTTTAAAAAATAACAAAAAGCAAGATGCTTAAGCTGTGTCTTGAAAGATGAGTTGGGAGCCAGGCTTGGTGGCTCAGCCTGTAATCCCAGTGCTTTGGGAGGCTGAGGTGAGTGGATTGCCTGAGCCCGCGTGTTCAAGACCCGCCTGGGCAACTTGCCAACACCTCATCTCTACAACAAATCAAAAATTAGCCAGGTGTGGTAGTGCACACCTGTAATTCCTGCTACCTGGAAGGCTGAGGCAGAAGGATCACCAGAGTCCAGCAGGTTGAGGCTGTGATGGGCTGGGAACATGCCACTGCACTCCAGTCTGGGTGACAGAGTGAGACTCCAACTCCAAAAAAAAAAAAGAAAAAGAAAGATGAGTTGGGGGTTTCCAGGTAAAGGAACTGAGGATGGCTGGACATTCTGAATAAACACCATGAGC
>NW_007109183.1:0-709 GCF_000164805.1 Carlito syrichta
CGGTACTCTCCTTTGATTGAGTTTTGTTGAAATGAGATTTACGTTTTGTACGTCGTGCTACACATGTTTCCCAGAAATCAATCCCACTTGGCATGGTTTCTAATTGAATTCATTTTACTATACGTGGCTGAGGATTGGTGTCCGAAATGCCGATGAATGCCTTCCAATGAATAATTGAAGAAAAAGCCTAGAGATTCCACACCTGCACCAACAGTATGGGAGCTCGGTGCACATCCACTCGGAGAACAATCCTAGCCCATGATAGCTGCTGCTTTCCAAAAGTTCTTCAAAGTCCCTGGAAGTTGTCCTAATTTAGGCAGCCAAGCCACCAGAAAGGTTTGGTCTCCGAGAGAGCATTGAGAGTAGGTGGCACATGGCCATGACCTATCCCCACCCCGAGCTGTACATGACGAAAGGTCTGCTTGGTTGAGTGTGGCCGAGAAGATGATGCTGTGTCTTCCCTCAGCTCCCAGACCGGAGAGTCAGTGTCTTCTTCCTTCCAGCTCTGAGTCATGGAGGCTCCGTTCCTGGCAAGTGAGTCCGAGAGGCTGGGGCTTCCTTCCCCCATCTGTTGCCCACTCACAGGATTGGAGCTCTGTGCAGAGCCGGGCAGGCCGGGACAGTGGGGTTCAGATTGTCTTCACGCTGCTTTTCTTGTAGAGCAGAGGTTACATGCTGGTGGCGATCACCTGTTTAGGACCTGGACACC
>NW_007109184.1:0-1278 GCF_000164805.1 Carlito syrichta
CGAGACAAACAGACAGGCAGACACCTAGTCCCACATGAATACCCCCCTTACCCCAAATCCCTGTCGGACACGCCATGCAAACTCACATAGAATGTTTGACTCAGAAGTGCCAAACATACACAAAGACAGTACGCAGAGCTATTTAAAAATTCGAGGAGTGGAGGAGTGGGAAGTGCACGGTAATTGCTACACCCAGGTCTCCTGAGCAGCAGAGACTGGAGGGAAGAGACCCCAAGAGCTTCACACTGGAGACTCACTGCCAAGCCCATTGAGCACAGTCCTGGGAGAAGTTTCCAGGGGAATCCTGGTGTGGGCTCACGGAGAGTGTCGCTACACACCTCCGTGCATGCGCGGGCACACACACACACACACACACACACACACACACAAACACACGGGTCAGGGACGAACACACTCCCACAGAATTAGAAAGAGCAAGAGCATGGCGAGCAAGTGGTAGCTGGGGAAGGAAGTTGTCATCTCTGGTGCCATAGGCAGCTGCCAGGAGAGCAGTGGATCCTGTAGACAGTGTGGTTGCTGGGTTGGGGGAGCTACCTACCAGAAAGGCAGTGTCCACCCAGGTGTGATCGTTCTTCATCTTGTCTTTTATTTTTGCATCACACTGATGCTTCTGATGACGACGTGGTGAATTCCAGGTGTTGCTTTGTGTTCCTCTCGGGTCCAATGACCCAGTGACCCTGTGTCCAGAACACACTTTGCAGAGGTGGGGGGGCATGGGTGGTGTCGCCATTGGGCTGGAGGAAACAACGAGGCAGTGGAGTGGAGTTGGTGGGGCAGCAGCAGAAAGGGATCCCTAACCACCACTCAGACAGCTCAGGAGATGTTCAGCTCCGCCCGCTAACAATACAATTCAATATCACGGAAAATGGAAGGCCACATGTAAAATCCGGCGCGTAAACTCCCCACTGATCCTTGCCCTGGTGACACCCTAAACCGTCAAGGGACATTCCACATCACCCTCCATTTCCGCCTCCTCCCCAAAAGCATGGGGCGCTGTCCACCCAGTGCAGGCTGGGCCTGCTGTTTCCCTCTGCACTGCCTTGGCTGAAGAGCACAGACACGGAGGCCTTTGTAACTTGTTGTGCACGAGTCCACGTGACCACTCAACCGCTCTGTACTGTACACTCACATTCACACACTTGCACACACACTCGAACTACTCTGGTATGCTGGACTCTCGGAACCCTGCTGAGGCTGGGCTGCGTGGGATCCCAGTGCATTGTTGAAAGGGTACTCAGTCAGCCTCTTCTGATGCAC
>NW_007109185.1:0-843 GCF_000164805.1 Carlito syrichta
ATATCATTTTCAGAAGTCTGTGATATGTAAAAGTGGTTTTGATAAATCCCTTATTTTGTGAAGAAAGAAAAAAATTGATCCATTTGGGTAGTAACGGCCTTTTTTTCATGTTTTCTTTGAGATTACATGAATGCAAATGGACTTGAACTTTTCCAAACATGGATGACAAAATATTTTTACTTTTATAACTGATAGTATTACTTTACAATCAATTAAAAAAGAGACATTTTAGAGAATTTCTGTGATAATGATACTGTGATTCTATATTTTACAATGCTCTTACTGATTTGTTGTTATGGGCTTCTAACCTTTTCTCCATAAAATGTTAAGCCAGGTGTCTGATTTTAAAATAAAGGCTAACGATGGATAGAAAAATATGCAAGTCAATATGTGCTTTTTTGCGCTATGTGAACTAAAGAGAGGAAGAATCTTCTAATTCATACAGAATATATATTATATAATGCATATCTCTCGTGTTGGAGTGTGTGTGTGTGTGTGATTTTCTTGAAAGAAAAGGCATCAGGGAGAAGAAATGTCAAATAGATATTTTGAATTGTGACCAAAAGCTTATGTATAACTAGTTTTTCTTTTCTTTAAAGAAAACAATGTATATGTAGAAGGACGATTCTTTCTAGAGTAACTAAGAATTTCCAATTGACAAAAGAATTTCTGTTTTCTTTCTTAGTGAGAAAAGAATATGATTTCCAATCTGTAAGCTCTTGGTGGCAACTCCAGGGATTTGTTTTAGATATAGATTCAGCTATCAATCGGTCTCTTTTTCCTCAAAGAGGCATGCAATGCCTGTGCTTCTTGGGTTTGCTTATCGTAAGTAGAAAGGAATGG
>NW_007109186.1:0-1047 GCF_000164805.1 Carlito syrichta
TTCTAATAAGCTAGTTTCTAAAATAATTTCTAAGTGGTAGATAGTTCAGAATTAGTGCAGAATGAGGAACTGGACAAGCTCTGAATCTGAATCTCAACTTCTCCAGCAATTAGTTATGTAGATCTAAGATGAGTTACTTAATTTTCCTAGTTCTATTTTATCATTTTCTTTTTAAATAAGGATAAGACAAGTGCCTCAGAGTGTTACTATCATGCATAAGCATAATAATGAATACAAACCTCCTAGCATTAAGCTGGCCTGTTCAGGTGTGAAATCAATGTCACTGTTCCCCCTGCTCCTACTTCCCTTCTGTGAACTCACAGGAGTTGAGGGAAGAGATGGTATCAGATTTTAGATGTTCATTTGTCTACATTATTGGGATAATAGAGAATCACTGACTTGAGGAGAGTGAGACCTAGTTTTAAAAGTCATCACATTGTATTAAATGTTATATTTAATTCACTCTTACAGAGAAATGTTAAATTAGTTTTGCAAGTTGCAATCTATACTCTTGATTATTATTATACCAAAGGCAGCAAAGGGAAATGTGCTCAGAAGACCCATTTTTACTGTTCCTCAATTAACTCTGGAAAGGTGTTCAAGGCAGAGGGGCAGCACATAGACGCTCCCAGATGTGGAGATGATGCTCAGAGACTCTCCACTCAGTCAGAGGAATGACCACTTTATTCTGCTTTTCTAGTAACGAGTCCACATTCTTCTTCCTTCCCTTGCACTATCAGCCACTGAAACCACTCACATTGGATACTGGATGACCCACCAGGAGGTGGCACTGACACAGAAAGCACTGACAACGTTACAAGCAGAGAATGATTTGAGCAGGTTGGGACAAGACACTGCAGAGGGGAGAGACAACATTTCAACAAAGAACCCAGCAAGATAAGGTGGACCAGGCCCATACCTCATAAACTAGCAATGACGTCTGGATCTCTCAATGTTTGTTCACATTCAGTCCCACTGGCTTAGGTTCCTTCTTCCAAGTATACTTTTTAAGGAATTTGAAAACTCTATTGTTACATATTGTTTTTT
>NW_007109187.1:0-846 GCF_000164805.1 Carlito syrichta
CCTGATATAACAAATCCATCTCCTTCTCAGACATAATTTAATGAATTTTGAATATCATAATGTTATCTAGTTGCCTTCATTTCCAGATAAAATTGAGAAGTTAAATTGTACTTGTTATCAGTTTACCAGACTTAAGTGACCTATTTACATGGAGCGTAATATAACTTTGTTTCCTGGGTTGGGTTATTCACTGCTTCCTTCCTGTTCTTGCAGCTCTTTTACACATATGCCTATTTGTTTTCACTGTAAGTACTTGAATCCTGCCCAGAAGGTACCATAATCACCAGGTAACAACAGGTTAAGTATGGTGAAGCAACTTAACAAAATCATGACCAATGGCAGATTTCAAATTCATATATGGCTACAAATCTCCTTCCACAGTGATGCACAGGTACTAAATAAATCAAACCTAAATGATTGCAGGTTCTCACTGTTGGGAGCCAACATCTATAGCTACATGGCTGAGGCCTGTAAAGGCCCATCTGGAAGATCCTCTGACATAGGATATCAGTTATACCTATAATATTGGCGTGTGATTAGTGACCAGTGTGCAAACATGGCAGTAAAACTTATAAGTAAATCTCAATACACCTGATGGAAAGTGCATAGCAGAATTATTTCTCTCTGTCTTTCTAAGTTTTACTTCTTTCTAGATATTTTTTAACTTCTATTTCCTGGTAGACTGGGTAGTCAGTTTTGGAAAGCTATTTCCCCTAGGGCTAAGATTAGAAACTAAATTACCATGATAGTTTTGTCACCCTGCCCCTAGCCAGGCAGAACGTTTTCTTTTGTTTCGTTAATTACTGAAACTCTGTCTGCTTCAGCCCATGGCCGCCATCTTGGCAA
>NW_007109188.1:0-780 GCF_000164805.1 Carlito syrichta
AAACCAAGTGGAAGAACAATAACTCAATAAGAACTCCATGATAGGGATGAACTCTCACATTTCAATAAAATAGTCTGAATGTGAATGGACTAAACGCACCACTGAAAAGACATAGAATGACAAAATGGATAAAATATCACCAGGCAACAATATACTGCCTTCAAGAGACCCATCTCGCTAGAAAGGACATACACAGACTCAAAGTAAGAGGATGGGAAACAAATTTTCAGGCGAATGGAACACAAAAGAAAGGAGGAGTCGCGATCCTAATTTCAGACAAAATACCATTTAAGCTATCAAAAATTAAAAAAGATACAGAGGGCCACTACATAATGATAAAAGGTTCACTCCATCAACAAGAAATATCTATCCTAAACATATATGCACCCAACATAGGTGCACCAACATTCATAAAGCAACTTCTAGGAAAACTAAAGAAAGACATTGACTCTAACACCATAATAACTGGGGACTTTACTACACCACTCACAACCTTAGACAGATCATCAGGACAAAAAATCAGCAAGGAGATCCGGAACCTCAATGAGACTCTGGACCAAATGGACTTAATTGATACCTATAGAACACTCCATCCAAAGACCACAGAATACACATTCTACTCATCACCACATGTAACATATTCTAAGATCGACCACATAATTGGACACAAATCAAGTATAAGCAAATTTAAAAGGACTGAAATTCTGCCATGCACCTTTTCGGACCACAGTGGAATAAAAATAAACATTGACACCAACAAAGTCCCCCCAAAACCCACAA
>NW_007109189.1:0-895 GCF_000164805.1 Carlito syrichta
GATACTCAGGTAAGGTCTTCTTCTGTGCTAACAGCCCTCTGCTTGCTTCTCTGCCACCAAACTATGAACAACGGGTCACAACATCAGGTCCCAGCAGACATGGACAGGTGAAACACAACCAGTGAAATGGCATGCAACCTCTGATGGCTATGGAAGGCATTTAAGGGCAGTATTTCCCAAGTGCATTGCCCTTTTAAGTGGAATTTCTCCATGACTAAAATGATATTTGGTATCTTCAGTATCAGGCCCTGGCTCTAAAACAGTGTTTCCTCATCTTTTTTTTGACCCAAGTGACACACACACACACAGACACAAACTACTATTTTAAGACGTAAGTCCAGTGTTTTACATCTCTGGATTATTTTTTGAGAATAAAATCTCAGAATCAAGACTTTTTTATTCCAGGAATCTCAACATTTAATTGATAAATATATTTCCAAAATAGTTCTTAAAATCTTTATGGCAGTCTGCATTTCCTGTGGCAATGTAGATTAGAGTCTTTTATACCCTTGTCAGAATTTGAATTTAACTAAGTTTGTGACTTCACTGTGTGAAGTGCCATTTGACTCTTATTTTTTAACTATTTTTTGGTTTTGAGTCAAAGTCTCAATCCATCGCCCAGGCTGGAGTGCAGGGTCATGCTCCTGGCCACTGCAGCCTCAACCTGCTGGACTCCTGCGATCTTTCTGCTTCAGCCTTCCAAGTAGCCAGAACTACAGGCGTGTGCCTCCACACCCAGCTAATTTTTTTATTTATTGTAGAGACAAGGTCTTGCCAAGTGGTCTGGGCTGGTCTCAAGCCTGTGGGCTCAGACAATCCACTTGCCTCATCCTCCCAAGTGCTGGGGTGGCAGACTGAGCTACCAAGACTGGCTTAGCTTTTTTTTTTATTATTA
>NW_007109190.1:0-1225 GCF_000164805.1 Carlito syrichta
CACAACTAAATTATTTTTGAAAAAAAAATTATAGAACTTTTCTTACAAATATTTGCAAATTATCTCTTGAGGATGCCAAAAATGTATCATATACCTTTACATTTTATAAAATATTTAGTTCTGTAATCATGATGCAGTCAGTCAAGTCTCAGGCATCCAACTCTACCCTGATTCAGTCATGGGACAAAGGGCGTGACCAGAAAAGGATGAGGAAACTGCCCAAGAGATCAGTTCCTTGTTTCAAAATAGAACAAATTCAGAGCCTTGATTACAGAAGAATAGAAGGCTGAACAAGTATCAGAAGTAAAAGCCCTTCCCACTGCCACTGAATAAAGGAACTAAAGAGCAAAGAAAGATATTTGTCATAAATCAGGAAAAATGCAGAACACAGATAATTCCCCATGTACCAAAGAGACAATATTTAAAAATCAGACCTAAGTCCAAACAATGGAAATCATCAAGGAATGGCCCAAGAATACAATATAAAAATGTTATCCAGGAAATAAATACCAAGATGACAAGTATGGGAAGCAGAAGAAAGAAACTCAGAGCTTGACTACAAAAGCATGGAATTAATCCAATCTGTAAAAAGCATAGAAAGAAAGTTCAGAAAGAAAGAATAAAGCCTCCAAGTGATATTCAATAATATCAAGAGGTAGACCTTACACCTGAATGGTACTCAGAAGAAGAAAGAAAACGTGGAACACCTTGGAACAAATATACCAAGCAAATATTACCCATCATGCTAGAGATGTGTTCATCTGAACACAAGAGATAAAAATAACCCCTGCAAGACATCAAAGGGGAAGACCAACCCCTAGACACAGAATAATTTGCCTACACAAAGTAGGTACAAAAGAATCCTAAAGGCAGTGAGAGAGAAAAGTCAGACTACCTACTGGGAAGACTAATCAGGATAACCCATAGACCTATCATCAGAAACACTACAAGCTACAAGGGACTGGAATCCAATTTTTCAAAGTTCTCAAAGATAAAAAATTTTAACCAAGAATTTCCTACGCAACCAAGCTCAGCTTCATCAGCAATGGAGAATTAAAATCCTTCTCAGACATCCAATCCCTAAGAGATTATGCAGCTTTCAGACCAACTCTACAGGAGACACAAAAACGATATTAAGCCCAGAAGAAAGAAAACAAAAGAATGACCACACACCTCTCAAGAAACCACAGATTCAACAAAGAAAACCTTGTGACTGCAAACTTGA
>NW_007109191.1:0-1392 GCF_000164805.1 Carlito syrichta
ATTCGTTTCCTCTTTGCATCATCCTATAGAGTCTCAGGGAAGAGGAGAATCTATTCAGTAAACAGTGCTGGGAAAACTGACTAACCACATGCAGAAGATTTAAACAGGGCCCCTCCATATCACCGCACACAAAAATTAACTCTAAATGGATCAAAGACCTAAATGTAAAACCTCAAACTCTAAGAGTCTTAGAAAATGCAGGAGACACCCTTATGGAAATTGGGACCGGCAACCAATTCTTATTCAGAACCCTAAACCGATACCTTAAGAAATAAGATAGACGAGTGGGACCTCATAAAATTAATGAGCTTCTGCAAAGCAGAATACACCATCAAGTCAGTAGGGAGACAGCCCACAGAATGGGAAATATTATTTGTCAACTGTATATATGGCAGAGGCCAAAACTCTAGGATCTACAAGAAACTCAAATGCCAGAAAGGAAAAAAAAAACAGTCTCTTTTAAAAGTGGGCAAAAGATATAAATAGACACTTCTCAAAAAAAGATATAAGGGCAGTCAACAGACACTCAGGCATCATCAGAAAAATGCAAATCAAAGCTACATTGAAATACCACCTAAGCCCAGTAAGAATGGCCATCACCAAAATACAAACAACAACAGATGCTAGCAAGGATGTGGAGAAAAAAGAAAAGGCTTCTACACTGCTGGTCGAAATGTAAGGTAGTGCAACCTCTTTGGAAGACATGTGGTGATTTCTGAAAATACTACAAATTGATCTTCCATATGACTCAGCAATTCCCCTATTGGTAATATACCCAGAGGAACTCAAATCATTCTACAAAAAAGATACCTGCACATGTATGTGTGTTGCAGCTCTATTCACAATAGCAAACACTTTGAACCAACAATGTTGCCCATCGAACCTGGACTGGATAAAGAAAATGTGGTACATGTACAAAATGGAATATTATGCAGCCAGAAAAAGGACAAACATATGGACTTGGCAGCAATTTGGATAGATTTGGAGTTGATGATACTCTGTAGTCTATCACAGAAACAAAGAACAGAGTACCATATGTTCTCACTCATAAGCAAAACTTGACCAATCATAATACTACGAGAAAGTGTTTGGCAGTAATGGGAAACTGTCAGGGGAGGGGAGTGGGACTAGCAATTGAGGGAAACTGCTAGGGGTGGGGCATACCTCATCAGCAAGGGTACTGGCATGATCAACGTTTGTATACCTAACCCTGAATTGTGCCCCACATCTTTATAATAAAAAATATTTTAAAAAGAGAAACATAAGAAACAATCAATTCTCAAAACTCTCCTTCAAGTCAAAAGGAAGTAATAAATTAACAACCTAAACACTAGGTCTAAGTTCACATTATACACTATTTCAAATACATTTTTATCCAACTTGAAACTAATT
>NW_007109192.1:0-874 GCF_000164805.1 Carlito syrichta
CAGCCTACAAGTTAAGTCACCTAGCTAACTCGGTAACCAACTAGTTAAGTCAGCTATTTAACCCGTTTACCAACTAGTTAGAACAGTTATATAACTCATTAAACAACTCCTTAAGTCAGCTAGTATCTGATTAGCCAACTAGTTAAGTCAGCTAGCTAAGTCAGCTGGCTAACTATCTACCTAACTATGTCAGCTAGCTAAGTCAGATAGCTCACTAGTTAGCTAACTATTTAATTCAGCTACTTCATCTTCTATCTAACTAGTTGGCTAATTAGCTAAGTCAGCTGGTTATTCAGCTAGTTAAATAGTTAGCTAACTATTTATTAAAGGTAATTAATTCAGCTAGCTAACTAGTTAAGTCAGCTAGCTAAGTAGTTAAGTCAGTTAGCTAAGTCAGCTAGTTAAGTCAGCTTCTAATATAGTCAGCTGGTTAAGACAGCTAGCTAGCTAGTTAGCTAAATGGTTAAGTCAGCATGTTGAGTCAGGTTGTTAGCTAGTTAATTAATTGGTTAGTTCAGTGGGTTGAGTCAGCTAGCTAGCTAGTTAGCAAATGGGTGGAGTCAGCTACTTGACTAGGCTGGGTAGCTAGTTAGCTAATGAGTTAAGTCAGCTGGATGGGTCAGCTAGATAGCTAGATATCTAACAAGTTAAGTCAGCTGCTTTAGTCAGCTAGGCAGCTCTTTATCTAATGATATAAGTCAGATGATTAATTCATCTAGTTAGCACATTAGATAACGACTAAGCTAACTAGTTATCTAGCTAGTTAAGTCAGCTAGCTAGCAAGACAGCTAACTATGTAAGTCACCTTGTGAGTTAGGTAGCTAGCTAGTTAGCTAACTATTTAAGTCAGTTGGCTAACCTAGGTAGCTAGCTA
>NW_007109193.1:0-1164 GCF_000164805.1 Carlito syrichta
CCAACATGGACTTAGTATAATCAAACAGATCAACATTATCTTTTCTTCAACCATAGAATTTTTCAACATTTAAATTCCATTTGTCCCCTTGCCTTTGACATTATTGTTGTCACATATTTGAATTTTATGAGTATTTTATAACCCAACAAGAGATTTTTTGTTCCATTATTATTCAGTTATTTTAATTGATACGTTTGCCTATTCTGGTTCTCTATATTTCTTATCAAATGTCGTTGTTTTTCTTTAGAATCATTTTATTTCTGGCTAAAGAATTCCATTTAGTTTTATTTTATTTCGATTGGTTGGCAACAAGTTCTGTTTTGTTTGTCTGAAAACAAGTTTATTTCACCTTCATTTTTGGAAACTGTTTTAGCTATGTATAGAATGATAGTAGTTTTCTTTCTTTTGTCACATTAAGCATGTAATTCCTTTGCTTCATGATTCTCAAGTTGTATGCCAACACAAAAGAAAACATGCCTTATCTTCTCTGGTGAGCTTTCAAGATTTGTAACTGTTGGTTTAGATCACGTTTGTTGTTTACCTTCTGACTTACACTGTTTCTCGATTTTATTACCCTGTCTCTGTGTTGCTTCAGTACTCTTTAGTACTATGTAGCTATCAGTACTCTTTCTTACGTGTCTTTCTTCACCTCTTCCCAGCCCTGTGTCTCGTTCTCACCTGATAGATGGTATGTATATCTGTTTTCCCTCTCGCGCTTCTCTCTTTCTAACTCCCTATTGACCCCCCCTTCCTCCATTATTTTCCTCTTCTATATGCCCCCTTTTTAAATCTAGGGACCAAGACTGCAAACTGCTGAATAGACAGACTGTAAAGCAGAGGGAAAAGTGAACAAAACCAGAAGACCCTCATAAGGAAGAACAGGTCATTGCAGAAGAGAAATAAAAACAACCCCACCTTCCCTCAAAAACAGAATTGAAGAGGGGGAGGGAAAGGGGTAAAGGGAGAAAAATCTACAGAAATGAAGAAAAACCAAAAGAAGAGTATGGGTCTCTCCCAGACGCCTGGGAGAGCAGACACTGAGAAAATTGACTTTGGAATGCAAACAATGAAAAGTCCCCAGAATGAAGGGTCTCAAAATGCAAATGTAGATATCAAACAATAATGGAGAGACTAAAAAGAATTGAGGAGACACAAGAAGAAACT
>NW_007109194.1:0-773 GCF_000164805.1 Carlito syrichta
CCGTGTTTACATTCAAATTGAGCAGAAAATTTATGAGTAGTCATGAATCTCTATTTTAGTGTCTATTTTAGACTCGACCATCTTCTGGTGAGCTGTGAATTCATTCATGAAAAGAGAAGATGGCCTGTATAATAAAACACAAACTAATTTGATCTATAAATTTAATTACCCTGAATTACCAAACTAAAATGAGCTATCAATATCATCAACTTCACGGTCTGCCACGGGCATGACAAATCTACTGAGAAAGTTAGTTGTACTTCCAAGCGGCAGACCAGTCTGTTACTGATTGTGACTACCATGCTGAAAATAGACTGCTAACAATACTTGGCAAATTTAATATGCTTCTTCGTATTCACCCAAAATGTAGAGTAAGTTGGCCAGGAGGATTTGCCAGGTCATAGATATATTCTCTGCTGTCTTTCATGTACAAAGGTTTTAAAAAAATTATTATAGTATGACAATTTTTCAGACAAGGTTGTTTATTTCAAAAAGATATATCTTGAACTGCCATAAATAATTTCATATCAAATAAAAAAACAAAACATTTTAAGTCTATTATAATTTTATTCAAGGATACATCCAGATTTCAAGGATCATTGCATTGAATGAAAACTACCATTCCTTAGTTCTAAACAACAGTTTAAAGGTACCAAATCCTAGAAATCACTCTAACTTTTTAAAGAAAGATATGGTTTACTCCAGAAAGTCAATTCTACTAGTTTGTCTCTTCAGTCCATAAAACTGTGCTGGTAAATATATATGTGTCATCC
>NW_007109195.1:0-863 GCF_000164805.1 Carlito syrichta
GCTTTGTGTTCCGTTTGGGACCAATGACCCAGTGACTTTGTGTCCCGCACTCCCTTTTCGGAGGTGGGGGGATGACATGGGTGGTGTCGCCATTGGGCTGGAGGAAACAACAAGGGAGTGGAGTGTATCTGGTTGGGGCAGCACCAGATGGGATCCCTGGCCAACTCTCAGACAGCTCAGGAGATGCTCATCTCGGCCCCTCTCACAGTACAATTTAATATTACGGAAAATGGACGACCGCGTGTAAAATCGGGCACACAAACTCCCCGCTGACCCTTGCCTCGGCCACGCCCTAAACCATCAAGGGACATTCCACATCACCCTCCAATGCCACATCCTCTCCCAAGTGCATGTGGTGTTGTCCACCCAGTGCGGTCTGGGCCTGCTGTTTCCCTGTGTCCTGTCTTGGCTGAAGAGTACAGACTATAGTTTAAAAAAAAAAACTATGAACAAATTCCTTTTTTTTAACTATAGTTTGCCCCTCCAACGGTCTGAGGGACAGTGTACTGGCCCGCTGTTTTAAAAGTTTGAGGACCTCTGACTTAGAGTAAGTGCATACTGAATAATTAATATTAATTTTTTTAAAAATTCACATTTTTCGTTCTTTTCCTACAGCAGCATAAATCTTAAGTTTTTGGTATTAATGGGGACATGGAAATTGATCAAGCTGAGAAATTGTGCTGAGTTAATGGCAACTAGATTTTATCTCAATTGTTTAATTACTCGGTTTTAGCAATAACTACCCGAAATGTTACTTAAAAAATAATTGAAAGATCATGTCTAGTTTCCATGAGAAATAAAGTTGTAATCAATTAGCATCATCTACCTTTCAATTGGCAGTGAAATACCATTGGGTCTTGTTG
>NW_007109196.1:0-896 GCF_000164805.1 Carlito syrichta
ACACACATGTCTACTCTCATGAAGCACACACATTATCAGAAGGCTGGTGCTTCACTGACTTCATAACTGAAATGTCACACCAACCTATCTCTTAGGATTTGAGTTGAGTGGCTCATTGAGAAGCCCACGTGGCTTTTTCTGCCTCAGTGCTGTATGGTACTCTGAGAATTTCCAAAAATATAAATGAAGCCAAAAAGAAAAAGAGACCGATTACCTCTTTTTTTTTTGAGTTGGAGTCTCACTCTGTCGCCCACACTGGAGTGCAGTGGCCACTTCTGGCCACCACAGCCTCGACCTGCTGGGCTCCGGCAATCCTTCCGCCTCAGCCTTCCAAGTAGCTGGAATTATAGGCATGCGCTACCATGCCTGGCTGACTTTTTGATTTATTGTAGAGATGAGGTCTCGCTGCCCAGGCGGGTCTCAAACCCGCGGGCTCAGGCAATCCACTCACCTCAACCTCCCAAAGGCGCAGGATTACAGGCTGAGCCACCAAGACTGGCTCGATTACCTCTTTAATAGAGTCTATTTCCAAGGCTTGCAATCGACCTCCTCTCCAAAAAAATAAAAAGTGACTTGTCTCATCTTCACTCATCAGTCACGGTCTTGGAAAAAATATTCAGGATTACACATCCTTTGGAGCACTGTCCTTTGTCACAAGCCTTTGCAGAAATATTAGACATTAACCTGGTTTCCAAGACTTCCCTCATGAATTTCTGTGGACAGTCGATTATTTATTACATTTTCATAACTGTAACCTCTTTAAGTAATCAGCTCACACTAACTTTCCCTTGAGGACAGAAGACTTATCATTCACTCAATCATTGACACAGCAAATAGTTTTGTGTAAAATAAAACAGAAGGATCCAAGCAGAGAATGGTCAGCGCACTGCATTTCA
>NW_007109197.1:0-989 GCF_000164805.1 Carlito syrichta
CGTTTTTGTCATGAAGCAATGTGGAATTTTATTGAATGCTTTTTCATCATCTATTGAAATGATTGAATGGTTGTTGTCCTTGATTCTGTTGATATGATGTATCATATTTACTGATTTGTGTATATTGAACCATCCTTGCAGCTCTTGAATGAATCCTACCTGATCATGGTTAATGAGTTTTAAAATTTGATCTTGAATTCAGATTGCTAGTGTTTTGTGGGTGATTTCTACATCTTATTCATCAGAAATATCAGCCTGTAGTTTTCTTTTTTTTGTTGTATTCTTGTCTGGTTTTGATTTTAGAATAATGCTGGTTTTGTAGCATGATTTTGGAAGTATTCCCCTCTTTTTAGTTTTTTGAAATAATTTGAGTAGAATTGGTATTAGTTCTTCAAATGTTTAGTAGAATTCAACAGTGATTTCATTAGGCTTTTCTTTGATGGGAGATTTTTATTATTGTCTTGATCTTGTAATTCATTATTAGTCTGTTCATGTTTTCTATTTCCTACTAGTTCAATCTTAGTAGGTTGTATGTGTTCAGGGCTTTATCCATTTCTTCTAAGTTTTCTTATTTTTTGACATAGACATACTTACTCCTAATAATGTCTAATGAGCCTTTGTATTTCTGTGGTATCAGTTGTAATGTCTTCTTTTTTATCTCTGATTTTATTTATTTGGTTTCTTTTCTTTTTTTCTTATTTTGGCTAAAGATTTATAAGATTTGTTTACCTTTTTGAAAACCTAACATTCTACTTTGTTGATCTTTTGCATCTTTTCTTAGAATCAAATTAACTTATTTCTGGTCTGAACATTATTTTCTTTTCTTCTACTAATTTGAGGTTTGGGTTGCTCTCTTTTTATTTTTTTATTTTATTTTTTGTTTTTTAAGATGCATAGTTAGGTTGTTGATTTGAATCTTTCTTTTTTTGGGGTGTAGATATTATTTGTTGTACACTTTCATCTTCATACTTGTTTTGCTATATTCTGTA
>NW_007109198.1:0-838 GCF_000164805.1 Carlito syrichta
TTTTTTTACTTTTACCAAAAACTACATGACCCCCATGCCTCACCCTCCCTATACACCCAATCTTGCTCCACGTGACTATTTTTTTGTTTCCCCAGATGAAAAAAATCCTCAAAAGGAAATGTTTTACTGATGAGGTGAAAGAAAAAACAGTAGAAGCGCTAAAAGTCATCAAAATTGACAAGTTCAAAAACTGTTTAGAACACAGGAAAAAGCATCTGTATTGCATCAAACAGAGAGTACTTTAAAAGTGACTGAAGTTTAAACATGTAAAAATAAATATGCACTTTTTATAAATAAATTCGAGGTATTTTGGGGTCCCTCCTCTTAGTTCAAGAAGATGTGTATAGGTGCCAAGTTGACAAGGGGTGAATTGTGATGGTTAATTTCACGTGTCAACTTGACTGGATGGAGGAATGTTCAGCTAGCTGGTAAAACCATTCCTGGGTGTGTCTGTGAGGATGTCTCTGGAAGAGATTAGCATTTGAGTCAGTACACTGAGAAGAGAAGACTGGCTGGCACCGGTTTGGCTGGCCATTATCCAGTTCCTTGAATCCCAGAATAGAACAAACAGGCATAGAAAGGATCTATTGTTGCCTCCTTAAGCTGGTACATCTAAATTCTCCCCCCTTGGGTATTAGAGCTCCTCATTTTGGGGCCTTCAAACTCTGAGATTGCTATCAATGCTATCCACTCCCCAAAGTTTTTAGACAATTGCTTACGAGGGGGGGACAAAAAAAACCGGAATTATCTTTTTGAGGGTGAGCCCCATGTAGCACAGGCTTCCCTCAATAGGCTAGTGATCCAGGAAGCCATTGGCATCAGAGTACCCGCTACCATC
>NW_007109199.1:0-981 GCF_000164805.1 Carlito syrichta
ACAAGTATGACCTGACCTGGGGCCAGAAAAATATCTTCAGCTGGTTTTGATTAAAGCGTAAGCTGTCCTTTTTAACCCTTATGACCCAGCTGATTCTGTCATGAACAAAAGTGCTGGAAAAAACCACTATGTGAAGTTCAAAATATTATGGGACAAAATTGTTTCCTTGGACAAAAATTTATTTTCTTTTGGAGACAAAGTTCTGTCCTGGGAGAGGATGCATACATAACCCCATAGCCTAAGCTGTTTTCTTAGAACCTGGCGTTTTCCCAACAACCTAGTCGAAGTTCCAGCATAAATACTTTATGTTGTAAGTCAAGTTGTATATACTTATTTGACCTTTTTATTAGTCTAATATAGAGCAAGCTCATTATCTTTACCTAGAAATGAGTAAAAATTATATGCACAACTCCTAAAAGAGGAGATCCCAGCAACACAAGTTAATTGCATTCAAAATGAACTGCTAATTGAAAACAGAAAAAAACACAACTCTTCATTTGCAGTGAAACTAAAGTTGGTTTCACAGACAGATTTTTATTGTTCACTTTTTTGCTTTCTCTTTTTGTTGATGTTTCTTTTTGGCTTTGTGTTTTGCTTTTGTCTCTTCTACATTCAAGAAACTGATACCATAGCGGTGAAATGTACTTTTTAAACAAGTGCTTCAAAACTTTCTGGGGTAATCTTCTCTGAATTCTTCACTACTAGCAAATAAAATTGAGAGAAATTAACTTTCAAAACAGAAATCACCCTTGTATTTGGGATGAAAGTGGTGCTGGTGATTAAACACAATTGCTTGAATTTTGGGGCTTTTATAGAAGTATAGACCCACCCCTCCCACACTGTCATACATAATTTGATACAAATGGGGTATTTGCTTTCTGGCTTAAACACAAAATAGAATGAGGGGGGAACAAAAATCACCTGGAAGCTGGGCTTGGTGGCTCAGCCTGTAATCCCGCTTCTTTAGGATGCTGAGGTGAG
>NW_007109200.1:0-939 GCF_000164805.1 Carlito syrichta
CATTATTTCATTCATGAAACTTGTTTATGCTTGTTTTATGGCCAAGGATGTTATAGATCTTGGAGTACATTCCGTGTGGTGACATGTAGAATGTATATTCTGTAGTTGTTAGGGTTAGGTATCTATTATCTATTAAGTCCATTTGGTCAAGAGTCAAGTTGAGGTTCTGGATCTCTTTGTTGATTTTTGCCTTGATGATCTATCTAGGGTTGTTAATGGAGTATTGATGTCCTCTGTGTTACAGTTAATATCTTTTGTAGTTTACTTAGTAGTTGCTTTATACATGCTAGTGCTCTTTTGTTGGTTGCATATATGTTTAGGATGGAGATTTCTTGTTGATAGATAGAACATGATATCATTATGTATCTTTCTTCACTTTTTCACTTTTTACTTTTACTTTTTTACCTTCTGTATTTTTTACTTTACTTTTCAATAGCTTAAAAGTTGTTTTGTCTGATATTAAGATTGTGATCTTGCCTTCTTTTGTGATCCATTGTCTCTGAAAATTTGTTTTCCATTCTTTTGTTTTTTTGAGTTGGAGTCTCACTCTGTCACCCAGACTGGAGTGCAGTGGCCACCACAGCCTCAACCTGCTGGACTTCTTTGATCCTTCCTCCTCTGTCTTCCAAGTAGCTGGAACTACAGGCATGCACTACCACGCCCGGCTAATTTTTTGATTTATTGTAGAGATGAGGTCTCACCAAGTTGCCCAGGCATGTCTCGAACCTGCGGGCTCAGGCAATCCACTCATCTCAGCCTCCCAAGGTGCAGGATTACAGGCTGAGCCACTGAGCCTGGCTTATTCTTTAACTTTGAGTCTGTGGATGTCCCTTGTGGTGAGATGTGTTTTCTGAATGCAGCAATTACTGGGTCATTTTTCTTTAAATCCAGTTTGCCATTCTATGTCTTTTCAATGGTGGATTTAGCCCATTCATGCTC
>NW_007109201.1:0-777 GCF_000164805.1 Carlito syrichta
AATAAAACAAAGCAAATATTTTTTACTTGAAGTCTTAATTTATTTCTTTTACTTACTTTTTTCCAAAGTCCCTCTAAGTATTAGACATATGCCAAATAATTCTTATACCCTTATATTCAAGATATCTCATGTAAATAGCACAATTTAAGTTGTTTTTAATTTTATCAGCACTTTACTCTTTCAAGTAATGTATCTGTATTTGATCCAATTATATTTAACAATAACTGACACAGCTAGGTTTATAAACTACTATTTTCTATTTCTCGTCTGCTTGTAGCTTTTTTTTTCTTCTTTTGAATTTTGCAAATATTTTACTAATCCTTTTCTGTCTCTATCAACTTGTTAGATACATTTTTCTCATTATTGTAGCAGTTATGTCAGTTATTGCAATACCCAACATGGATTTAGTATAATCAAACAGATCAACATTATCTTTTCTTCAACCATAGAATTTTTCAACATTTAAATTCCATTTGTCCCCTTGCCTTTGACATTATTGTTGTCACATATTTGAATTTTATGAGTATTTTATAACCCAACAAGAGATTTTTTGTTCCATTATTATTCAGTTATTTTAATTGATACGTTTGCCTATTCTGGTTCTCTATATTTCTTATCAAATGTCGTTGTTTTTCTTTAGAATCATTTTATTTCTGGCTAAAGAATTCCATTTAGTTTTATTTTATTTCGATTGGGTGGCAACGAGTTCTGTTTTGTTTGTCTGAAAACAACTTTATTTCACCTTCATTTTTGGAGACTGTTTTAGCTATGTATAGA
>NW_007109202.1:0-895 GCF_000164805.1 Carlito syrichta
CAAGTCAGAAGTCTAGAGCAATAGGTGGGTCAATAGATGGTGAGGGCCTGACTGAGAACAGCAGGGGGAAGGAGAAGGAAGAGGGGACAGGTCAGAGCACCGAGATACAGCAAAATATGCAGTAGAAGTCCCCCTACTTAACACATCCGTGCTATTAGCTTCAGGCATCTCAATTACTTGAGCCCATCACAGCCTCCTAGAAGGTAATCAAAAACAAATATTCCAAGCCTTACATATTACTATTATTCTAGGTGCCTACTTTACTTCAAGAGTCAGAATATTTTGAGACATTTTTCACTATCTATGACCGGGTTTATGGCTCAACATTCTTTATGGCTACAGGCTTTCACGGACTCCACCTTATCATTGGCTCAACTTTCTTAGTTGTCTGCCTTTTTCGACAATTAAAATTCCACTTTACATCTAGCCACCATTTCAGGTTTGAAGCAGCCACAGAGATGAAGAATGAGACTTTAGTAATAATTGGGTTGTTGAATGAAGGAAATGAAGGAGACAAAGATGAGGGGTTTTTTTCTGGTTTGTGTGCCCAGGTCAGTGGTGGGAAAGCTGGTTTTCTTTTCTTTTTCTTTTTTTTTTTTTTTGAGTTGGAGTCTCACTCTTTCACCCAGACTGGAGTGCAGTGGCCGCTCCCGGCCACCGCAACCTCGACCTGCTGGGCTCCGGTGATCCTTCCGCCTCAGCCTTCCAAGTAGCCAGAACTACAGGCGCGCGCTACCACGCCAGGCTAATTTTTTGATTTATTGTAGAGATGAGGGCCCGCCAATTTTCCCAGGCAGATGTCGAACCCGCGGGCTCATGCAATCCACTCACCTCAGCCTCCCAAAGTGCTGGGATTACAGGCTGAGCCACCAAGCCCGGCTTCTCTCTCTATTTT
>NW_007109203.1:0-358 GCF_000164805.1 Carlito syrichta
TTGCTTTTTTCTTGTCGGCAAGTGGCAGTTCCTTGTAGTTCCGAGCTGATCATCCCTTGTCAGATGTACATTGGCAAATATGTTTTCCGCATCTGTGGGTTGCGTTTCTCTATGAGTCAGGGCCTCACTCTGATGCCCAGACGGTACTAGAGTGGTACAATCACACCTGACCACAGGGTAGACCTCCGGGGCTCAGGCAATCCTCCCAAGCGGCTGGAACGAAAAGCCTATGTCTCCAAGCCCAGCTCATTGATGACATTTTGGAGATAGAGATGAGGCTGCCTGATGTTACACAGTCATGTTTCAACTCCTGGGCTCCAGCAATCTTCCGTCCTCAGTCCGCCAAAGTGCTGGATGA
>NW_007109204.1:0-1121 GCF_000164805.1 Carlito syrichta
CACTCCAGTCTGGGTGACAGTGAGATTCCAACTCAAAAAAAAGAAAAAAAGAAAATGTTTCAATAATGTTGATTCACTCTGCTTCTTTATTCTATGATTTCTAGTTTAAGGCATTACTAAACTGCATTAATTACATGTCTACCTAAATAAATGATTTTACTTGTTTCAAGTAATGAAAGAAATAAATAACTGCTATGTTCATCTTAATATAAACAGAGCAGAAAAAAGCAAATATGATTATGAAAGATTATTGCATTGTTATGTGAAAGCATCAGTGTGCCAGAACACATTGCAATCTGCTAGAACATTCCTCAAGTAACCTGTTCACTCATTGTCTTCTTTTCAACAAGCATATTTAAACAACTGCTAAGAGTCAGATATTAGGTCAATAGAAATATTAACTCATCAACAGGTCCTTCTTTCAGAATATCATGGGGAGTATTTTTTTTCTCTGAAATGATGGAATGCTCATTTGAATCATGTTTGTGTGTTTGAGAAACATTAAAATAATCTCTTAGAAGGATAGCTTCTTTTTTAACTTTTGTAAACATGACAGAAAAAATTCAATAATTTTAAAAAATAGCTTGAAGATATGGGGAAGCTTGGTTTTTAATTTTAGCCCTGCCACTTAAAATAGAGTGTTCTCAGGAAAGTTACTGAACTCTAGTTTTTCATGTGTAAAAAAATGAGAAATATAGACCAGGTACGGTGGCTCACCTGTAATCCCAGCGCTTTGCAAGGTAAAGGTGAGAGGATTGCCTGAGCCCAGAGGTTTGAGAATGGCCTGGAAAATTTGGTGAGAACTCATCTCTAAAATAAATAAAAAATTAGCCGGGCATGGTGGAGTGTGCCTGTGGTTCCAGTTACTTGGAAGGCTGAGCCCAGCAGGTCGAGCCTGCAATGACCATGAGTGTGTCACTGCACTCTAGCCTGGGCAACAGAGTGAGACTCCAGTTCAAAAAAAGAAAAAAAGAAAAACATACAAAAACCTTGTCTTGTACGTTGTGGTAAAGATTAAATGAAATATATGTAAAATTCTAAATACACTAATTTAGCATATAAAACTATCTCAGTGATTATTTTCTGGTTACCTATTGATGCACAATAGTTACTCTAAACTT
>NW_007109205.1:0-696 GCF_000164805.1 Carlito syrichta
ATGGACAAAAATTGGAAACAATTCCCCTGAAAACTGGAAATAGACAAGGATGCCCACTCTCTCCCCTCCTGTTCAACATAGTATTGGAAGTCCTGGCTAGAGCAATCAGAGAAGAGGAGACAATCAGAGGTATTCAAATAGGAAAAGAGGAAGTCAAGTTATCTCTCTATGCAAATGATATGATTGTGTACCTTGAAAACCCAAGAGAATCTGTCAAAGGCCTCCTTACATTGATAAAAGCCTTTGGAAAAGTCTCAAGATACAAAATAAATGTACAAAAGACATTGCATTTCTCTACACCAATAATAAACAAACAGAAACCCAAATAAAAAACACAATTCCATTCACAATAGCCACAAAAAAATGAAATACCTTGGTATCTTCCTAACCAGAGACGTGAAAGACCTTTACAATGAAAATTGCAAAACACTGCTCAAAGAAATCAAAGCTGACACGAACAAGTGGAAAAATATCCCATGCTCATGGATCAGAAGAATCATCATTGTGAAGATGTCCATCTTACCTAGGGTAATCTACAAATTCAATGCAATACCCTTTAAATTACCAACAACATTCTTCTCAGACCTAGAAAAACACACAGGATTTCTTATGGAAACCAAACGTCCAAGATAGCCAGAACAATCCTCAGCAAAAAAAAATAAGCAGGTGGTATCACAATACCAGACTTCAACTTTA
>NW_007109206.1:0-1378 GCF_000164805.1 Carlito syrichta
AAACACGTGAGAAAAAATCTAATAGTTTAGGGAAGAAAGTTGGGGGTTTTGACTTAGGAGATAGAGGTAGTAAGTGAAGTAATCAGATTAGACAGATATATACACACTATGTATATAATAAATATACATATAATACATGTAAAATAAAATAAATATAAGAAATATATATTTATATACACTTTTTTTTAGTTGGTGTCTCACTCTGTCATTCAGGCTGGAGTGCAGTGGCACACTCACAGCCACCACAGTCTTGACCTATTGGACTCAGGTGATCTTTCTGCCTCAGCCTCCAAGTAGCTGAAAATACAGGCACAGACCACCACACTCAGCTAATTCTTTTGACTTATTGTAGAGACAAGGTCTCACCAAGATGCCCAGGCTGGTCACGAATCCCTGGGCTCAGGCAATCCTCTCACTTCTGCCTCCCAAAATTCTGGAATTACAGGCATAAGCCACTATGCCCAGTTAGTTTTGGTTATGTTTTTTAAGTAAAGCTTGGGCTGGTAGATTGAATGCAGGGTATACAGGAAAGAGAGGCATTAATGAGACCTCCCTGACTTGAACTATTAAGTGAAGTTGAACACTGGGAATATAGTAATAAGTTTGGATCTTTTTTAGAAAAGATACTTATCAGACAGCCAAATGGAGACATAAAGTACACAAAAGGAAATTTTTTTAAATTGAGAAATAATCCCTCTACTTAAAAACAAACATCTGCTAACATTTCCCTTTGAAACTAATTAGATAAATTTGAAAAATAACTTTCTCCAAATAATTTTTTGAAGTGACTTTATATAAACATAAATATCTCAAAAATCAAATAGAAATACAGTGTAAAGCAAGAGTCCCCACTGATCATAGTCATTTGACATCCAAAGCTTTCTCTGAATAATCTAAAAATTATCTCTAAATACTAGTAACATGTGAGATATTTTTATCCCTAAAAATATTAAATTAAATTTTCTACTATAGCAAGTCAAGATGCTATGTAAACTGACCAACTATACCAAGTGACAAATTAGTTATTTATCACTTAAGATCATAAATGCTCAGCATTTTACAAAATTTACTATTATCTCCATAGTTTGTCCATTCTTTAATCTTTCAGCAGGTAATCAGAACAATTTAATAATTATTATACTTCACCTTCTGATATACTTGGTGGCCTAATTTTTCAAAGAAGAGAGTCAACATTATACTATATTTAACCCTGAAAGTACTCACAAAACCAGTTAAAAGGTGGCTGGTTTTTGCTTAAATTTTAGACTCTGCAATAAAATTTTATATGCAACCATATTGTTTAAAATTGCTTGCCAGAACCTTAAGAAGAACAATACAAAGAAACTTCCCCTTCCCACCAAAAGAAATTGGAAAGCTG
>NW_007109207.1:0-931 GCF_000164805.1 Carlito syrichta
CCTGCTTAAGACATAGGGGCGGAAGCACCATCAAGCTGGGCACTTAAGCTGTCTTCTGGAAATGAATTTCTGTGCCTTTCTGCACTGCTTCCTGCTTGGGGGTAGGGGTCTCCAGTAACTTCTAAGGTGACACCTACACTGGCTGCTGTCCAAGCAACTCTAGTGACTGCTGTGGGCGGGGGTGGGGGGGAAACGTATCAGGTGCTTATTGGTTAATACAGGCTTGCCCAGGGAATACTTTGCAAAAGGACTTCTTCCAGCGTCTGCTGAAATTGCCTCCTCTATAAACCCCACCAACCTCCTGTGCAGTTGTTATAACAGTGAGGACAACATTGAAGATGAAAATAAAAAGTAAGGAGACATAAAGCCTGTTTCATAATAAAGCATTGAATATTACAGCACAGGCCCATTTTCTCAGTACATGCTATGTTCTAGGTGCCGTTCTAAGCCAATATTCCTGTCATGGATACACATTGCCTCCCATCTTTTTTTTTTTTGAGTCAGAATGTCACTCTGTGGCCCACTCACTGCCACTGCAGCCTCGACCTGCTGGGCTCAGGTGATCCTTCTACTTCAGCCTTCCAAGTAGCTGAAACCACAGATGGGCATCACCATGCCTGGCTAATTTTTTGATTTATTGCAGAGATGAGGGCTCACCAAATTGTCCAGGCTGGTTTCAAACCTCTGGAACTCAGGTAATTCTCTCACCTCGGCCTCCCAAAGTGCTGAGATTACAGGGGTGAGCCACTGTAATGGCCACCTCCCATCTTTTAAGGATGATAGTGCAGAGAAGAACATGGAAGAGGAAGTTGGTTTTTTTTTTTTTTAGTCAGAAATACTGAAAGATTTCTTGCAGCTGTCTAGTTTCCTGATACTTCACTTGTGAAACTTTGAGTCCCTCTATCATTTCTAAAGTTTATTTTGAATAAGT
>NW_007109208.1:0-1500 GCF_000164805.1 Carlito syrichta
CACCAAAGTCTAAATTACCAGCAACATAAAGTATAAATCAGAGGCCACATTTTTTTCACAGTTAATGGCCTTGGGGAAAAGGTGAACAGTTTTAAAATAGTAAATGAAGGATGAATCATCCAGTATATTCCGCTGATGATCAGAGTTCCCACTGTCATACATGAGTCCTGGTCTCCCACCCAGGCATCTTTTCCCTTGTGCTGTTCACATCGCACAGGGCCTCCATTCTGCCATGTTCAGATTCAAAAATAGAGTTCAAAAATAGAGTTCAAAACCACATGACTGAAAAGATCACCTGGAAAACTCTAACACCCACACGGTCTGTTTTACCCCCAAGTTTTTCAGATTCTACAAGAATGGTAATGATCTCATGGCACATTCTGCATCTTAAGCTGAAAAAAAGCAAAATGAAACAAACACACAAACAAAAATATAGAATACCACATTTGTGCAAAGGGGCAGAATTGGCCTAAAGAAAAGTTCTTTGGGCATTCTCTCTCTCTCTCTTTTCTATTTTAGTCTCAAGAATGCATTTTCTTATCATCAATGAAATTATTCTGAAAGAAAATAAAGAAATGACAAAACCTGCATGCAATGAATGAGTGTTCTGGATTGGACATAGTGCAAGCAGGGGATCTTGGGGGACAGCCCAGGTTAGGAAAGCTGGTCTTGAGGGAATGGTTGGTTTATTTCAATGAACTGATCCCGACTATAGGCACAGCCTACTCAAACAAATGTAGCGAAGTTTCAGGATAAGGTGAAGATAATTATTTATTTTTCAAATCTATGCATGATTGCATTTATTTATATATTAAACTTCCAAATCTATTTTCAACTAAGTGATTTACATTCCATACACGTGCAGTGCACGTGTGTGCACGCACACACACACACACACACACACACACACACACATTGTCTTTCCAAATTGAAACATCCATGTCATAGAGGCAGAAATATCCAAAAAAAGTATCACATGCAGACAGAATTAATGGATTAGAGTGGAGGAGATTAGGGGAAAAAGAACTCTTCATCTTAGAGAATGCAGTGCCACACTCATATGTCTAAGTTGGTGTTCAATTCTGCACTGGTATTCTTTGTCACTTTTGACTTCTCTTTCTTCCCTACATTCAACCTTTCTCCTCACTCTTTTAAAACACAGAGTGGTAAGTAAAAATAGCTGGTAAGTGAAGTAAGTAAAAATAACTCTCTATCTGCAGGCAGAAAAATGACATTGGACCCCTATCTCACACCATATACAGAAATCAAAATAGATTAAAGACTTAAATTTAAGACCTGGAACTATAAAATTACTAGAAGAAAACACACACAAGAAAATATTGACAACTTAGGTTTTGGCAATGACTTTCAATATATTACCCTCAAAACATGGTCAACACAAGCCAAAACTAGGTAAATAGGACTATATCAAATTAAAAAGCTTCTGCCAGCCAAGGATATGATTGACAGAGAGAAGAAGTAACCTACGATTTGGGAGAA
>NW_007109209.1:0-918 GCF_000164805.1 Carlito syrichta
CAACTGGGAAATAAAGGTCTTTCCTGGGATAGACTGGAGATAGCTCAGAAAAGTGGACAGGACTCAAACCAATTATATGTAAACCTTTATGTCTTGCTCAGAATTTTGAACTTACTTGTTAGACAGTGAGGAACACTTGGTAATTATTATCTTCATGAGAATAATTTGGTCTGTTTATGATGTAGCCAGATTCCTGAAGTAGACTGGAAGACACATGGAAATGAAACCATACTGATGACAGAGAGATCTTTTAGGAAACTGACAATAACCCAGTGCACTGATGATGCTACATCAAGTAAAAGATTACAAACAGGTCTAATAACACCTTAAAACAGGTATAATAATTGGGCATAAAATTTTGTTGTCCAACACAGGACATTTCAGAAAATAAAACGAGTTAGTTAACGAGTTGTTAAGTCAGTTAGTTAACTAGTTACTTAACGAGTTAGTTAAGTCAGTTAGTTAACTAGTTACTTAACGAGTTACTTAATGAGTTACTTAAGTCAGTTAGTTAACTAGTAACTTAACGAGTTAGTTAAGTCTGTTAGTTAACTAGTTAGTTAAGTCTGTTAGTTAACTAGTTAGTTAAGTCGGTTAGTTAACTAGTTAGTCGACTAGTTAATTAAGTCACTTAATTAACTAGTTTGTTAGCCAGTTAATTAAGCCACGGAGTTAACTAGTTAGTTAAGTGTTTAGTTAGTTAACTCGTTAGCTAACTTGTTAGTTAGCTAACTTGTTAGTTGGTTAGTTAACTAGTTAGTTGGTTAACTAGCTAGTTGGTCAACTAGTTAACAAGTTAACTCTCGAACTAGCTAACTAGTCAACTGGTTAGTTAGCTGGTTAAATAGTTTAACTAGTTAGTTGACTAGTTAGTTAGTTAAAGAGTTGGTTAGTTAACTAGTTAGCTAGCTGGTTAGT
>NW_007109210.1:0-781 GCF_000164805.1 Carlito syrichta
GAATACGAGAGGCGAACATCAACAACAAAATCTCCAGAATTTATTTATAAAAAGTTGTGTATCTGTTCTTACATGTTTCAGCTTCAGTCATCTTCAAAGTGTGTGCTATTTGATGCAATCCACTGATCGAGATGCTTTTTCCGCTGCTCATAACAGATTTGAACTCATCAATTTTGATGCCTTTTAGTGCTTCTGCCCTTTTTTGTTTCATCTCTTCCACATCGGCAAAATGTTTCTCCTTGAGGGCTTTTTCCATCCGGCAAACAAAAAAAAGTCACTCAGGGTGAAATCAGGTGATTAAGGAGGGTGGGGCATGGGGCTCATGGTGTTTTTTTGGTCAGAAACTGCTGAACACTTAACGTGGTGTTGGCAGGTGTGCTTGTAAATCATCCATCACGAAATGGGCAAACATGTTGAAAGAATCTCCAAACACAAAAAAATTCACTGAAGCCGAATGCGGCCTCTCACATTAGCTGGTACATTGATGCCAACAGGTTCTTAGAACACTTGCCTGGTGGGGAATGCGTGTACTACAAGGGACCCAGTCTCCCCCCCAAAAAATTAGGTTTTTTTGGGTTCCCCCTTTAATGTGCCTGTGTGTTCCACAACTATACCAGTGAGATGGTTAGAGAAACTGCGAGCATTTAAAACCCTGAAATTGGGAGCATGCAGTATGACATTTCCTGGAATGATTTCCTTCTGTGTAACATATTTGTTTTGTCTCTTTTCTTCCTTCTAGCCGGAGTCAGTTTTGGACTCCAGTGCCAACACCAATGACTTA
>NW_007109211.1:0-1429 GCF_000164805.1 Carlito syrichta
ACAATCTGTCAGATATCTCTCAATATAACTGACTTAAAATTTTCAATACATTATTATTTAAAGGACAAATAATTTTTAAGAACCTGAGAATTCACAATTTAACAATACCCCCAAACTATTAAATAATGACTAAATACTCTTCAATTGTTTACACTACATTGAATTCTACATAGGTCTCAATTTTTAATTCTTTAATTTTTACTTATGGGTACAAGAATTATATGATAGATTTATAAATATTTGGGGCACATGTGATGTTGGATACAGGCATACAATGTTTAATCATCAAATCAGTGCACTTGGGGTGTGTATCACCTCAAGCATTTATTATTTCTTTATGAAAAGTGTATTCTAATTCCACTCTTTTCGGTATTTAAAAATAGACAATGTTTTTTTTATAGCCAGTCTTTTTCATTTGAATACTAGGTCTTATTCAATCTAACTATATTTTTGTACACATTTGTAGACTATTGATTAGACTTTTTTTTCTCACATGAGCCAGACCTGCGGGACTGACAAGGGTCATAAATCCCCATTTGTGTTTTATGATTAAAAAGTACAGATTTTAGTAATAGAGAAGGTCAAAAATTCTGTAGATTAATTTTCAAGTACAAAGTTCTTGTATTCATGTGTCATTATTACAGTTTCTATTAATGACAGTATTTTCTTTCCTAGATTCCACCACAAAAGGAAGAAAGAAAAAGTTTTTGGGATCAAGTCTCAAAGAACAGCATGGTTGTCTTTGCCTCTCCCTATTTAGAAAACACCTCCAAAAACAAATACATATGTACACGTGTGTTACGTGCATATATATGTATAGTCACATGCCCTCAAGATAAAGAATACTGTAGTATATACATTTGATATTAGCAAAGAGATCAATACTTTTGAGATACAGTCTAACTTCATACATGATCTTTAAAAAATATTTCTTGCCGAACTCGGTGGCTCAGCCTGTGATCCCCGTGCTTTGGAAGGCCGAGGTGAGTGGATTGCCATAGCGCGCGGGTTCGAGGCCCACCTGAGAAACTTGGCAAGACCTCATCTCTACAGTAAATCAAAAAAGGAGCCGGGCGTGGTAGCGTGTGCCTGTAGTTCCAGCTACTTGGAAGACTGATGTGGAAGGATCGCCGGAGACCCGCAGGTCGAGGCTGCAGTGGTTGGAAGCAGTCACTGCCCTCCAGTCTGGACGACACAGTGAGACTCCAACTTAAAAATAAATAAATATAATAAAAAATAAAAAATATTTTTTCAATATAATCAATGAACTATTTACCTAAACTTTCACAGAGCAAAATACCTAGAAGAAGTTTAGAAAACACTAAGTATACCATGTAACAAAATAAATTAATCAAAAAACTCGTTTATTTTCTTTTTTGTATTTTGCTATTTATCATTCTCTCATTCTCTCATTCATCACAGAAAGAGA
>NW_007109212.1:0-611 GCF_000164805.1 Carlito syrichta
CCTTGTGGTATTTACCATAGAAACAGGGTACGAGGAGTTGTAGGCATCTTGTTTCTTCTTTTGTGTGAATTCTCACTCTTGTCGCCCAGGCTAGAGTGCAGTGAGGTGCTCATGGGCATCGCAGACTCCAACTGGTGGACTCAGGCTATGCCCCCGACTCACCCTTCCTTGTAGCTGGAAGGTATTTGAGATGCACGCCACCGTGTCGGGCTCACAGGTTAACTGACAAATCATTCCAAGTTGTGCCTGAAAATGATAAGACCCACGACTAGTTATCACCTGGAGAACTGGCCATATACATGACCTGGCTCTATCCTCTTCCTGATGCCTTTACTCCCGGCTTGGCCGCCCTCTCTCCCAGCTAGGTTCTAGTAGTCTGAATTCAGTTTTCCATCTAAGACTGAAAAGTCTTTTGGCTAAAGCCAAGTCGCTCATAAGCTGATTCTAAAGCATCAGAAAACAGTCTTCTTTATCCTCCGACAGCATACTCATAACTGGGGACCTGTGATTGGTCAAGTTTTTCTTCCACAGCCACTGGATGCCAGAGCCCAGCATCTTAACATTAGAAGCAAAGGCACAATGGGCAATCTACTCTTTGTTTCTGCCCTGTC
>NW_007109213.1:0-1137 GCF_000164805.1 Carlito syrichta
CCTTGGCAAGACCTCATCTCTACACTAAATCAAATAATTAGCCGGGCGTGATAGTGTGCACCTGGCTTTCAGATAAAAAACTCTGGTTTCTAATTTGATCTGGAGGAATAAATTCGAGTGTATTACATCGGATCACCCCTTCAAAAATAATTCCATTTTTTTGTGGAGGATCCTCTCATAACATATTTTGAATATAAGTTCCTTAGCACATATACATTTTGCAAATGTTTTCTGTCTTTTTAATTTCTTATTTTCTTTCACAAAGTAGTTTTAATAACATTCAGCATGCCAATTTTGTATTCATGAATAATACTAGTGGTGTTTTATTTAAAAATTCATTTCCAAATCCCAGGTCATGTAGATTTTTCCATGTTCAAGAGGTCGTATCATGCTACATTATTTATTTAATTTTAAAATTTCATGATCAGCTAATTTTTGTAGAACGTCAAAATCTGTGTCTAAGTTCACTTTTTACATGTGGAGGTCCAATTTTTCCAGCATCATTTGTTTACAAACCAGTTTCTAAACTCTCTATTCTGTTTTGTTGATTAATGCATTATTTCACCAGTACATTTTTCTGACTAAAAAATAACTCCTAAAATCAGGTATTGGGACACATTCTGCTTTTTTTCTTCTTTGATATTGTGTGTGCCTTTTCGTATGTTGTGGAATACAAGTAAGTATTGACTACACAAGTAGGTTGAATGCAAGTGAAGTTTGAGTCTCCAACTGGCCCTCACTCCCCCTGGTATGGAATCAGGCACCCTTTGTGTTCTTATGTGCACCCTCTCCATGCCTTCTTTGCCTAGGGATGCCCAGTGACTGCTGATTTCTCCCCTTTGCTAATTTGATTAATGTTCAGGGCCCCCTAATGAGTGAAAACATGAAGTATTTGCTTCTTTGCTTCTGTGATAGATCACTAAGTATGATGGGCTTCAACTCCATCCATTTTCCTGTGAAGTCCATGATTTTGTTCTTCTTTATGACTGTGCAATATTCCAGCATGTATATGTATCACATTTTCTTTATCCAGTCCATTTTTGAAGGACTGTGGTGTTGGTTCCATGTTTCTGCTATTTTAAATAATGTGGCAATAAACAGGCATGTGCAGAGGTCTTTTTGTAGAAAAATTTATGT
>NW_007109214.1:0-733 GCF_000164805.1 Carlito syrichta
CGTCTCACCAAGTTGCCCAGGCAGGCTCGAACCTGCAGGGTCAGGCAATTCACTCACTTCGGCCTCTCAAAGCGCGGGATTACAGGCTGAGCCACCGAGTCTGGCCAGACATACATCTTAAAAGATGGTCATCCTTATGGAGATGATTATAAAATCAATTATAGATGGTAAAGGATCACCTAAATAGAGAAGTAGACTAGGTTCAGGGATAAGAAGAATAAATTATTATATTGCTCACCTAAATTATCTGTAAATAACTACAGTTCAGTTTCTCTTAAATTTCCAGTTTTTAATAAATGTCTGACACTAGTCCAAGTACTTTGAATGTATTAACTCATTTAAACCTCAGAACAATTGGCAATTTTGTATTCATTTTATATATGACTACGATTGTAGAGTGGTTTGTGTCTTACAACATGTCTAGTAAGTGCAAGTACTAGCTGCCTGAGTTCATCTATGCTCTCTTAAATACTATTGCATTTTGTCTCTCCAGTATTTTTTATGGAACTTAATAAGCTAGTTATCAAGTTCGTGCGGACTGGTAAAGAGCAAAAATAGCCACGGCCATTTAGCTGACTAAGTGTTTAGGCAGTGGCTGTGGAAGAGGCATTTCTTCTAGCTGATGCACAGACTCTAAAGTTGTGGTAATTAAAATAATGTGATATTGGCTCAGATTAAGTTAACAAATGTGCAGCAAATTAAGTGATAAAGCTAAAGAAGAGACCCATGTACA
>NW_007109215.1:0-1059 GCF_000164805.1 Carlito syrichta
ATATATATTATATAATGCATATCTCTCGTGTTGGAGTGTGTGTGTGTGTGATTTTCTTGAAAGAAAAGGCATCAGGGAGAAGAAATGTCAAATAGATATTTTGAATTGTGACCAAAAGCTTATGTATAAATAGTTTTTCTTTTCTTTAAAGAAAACAATGTATATGTAGAAGGACGATTCTTTCTAGAGTAACTGAGAATTTCCAATTGACAAAAGAATTTCTGTTTTCTTTCTTAGTGAGAAAAGAATATGATTTCCAAATCTGTAAGCTCTTGGTGGCAACTCCAGGGATTTGATTTAGATATAGATTCAGCTATCAATCGGTCTCTTTTTCCTCAAAGAGGCATGCAATGCTTGTGCTTCTTGGGTTTGCTTAGCGTAAGTAGAAAGGAATGGTGGTATCATTTACCTGTGTATTCAGGAATGCAATGATTATTAACAGGTTGCCATTTTCAAACAGTATTTACACATCTTTTTTCCCCTTGTTTATTCTTTCTGCCCAGCGCGTCAGTTGCAGAAATTTCAGTCTTTCGCCTCCTCCTCTCCCCCTCAGTCTTCTGTAGTTGTAGTTGTTACTATGAACATTACAATTTAATATGGAGTCTGCTCCCAAGCCCGATGCATTTCATCAGTTTTATCTGCTTTTCTAAGGTTGTAGAGTCTCAGAGGATCCCACAATCACATGGAAGTATCTTCTGTCTTAATATTTGTAGATAAAAATAAGAATAAAAATCAAAACCACAACTCATGCCTAACTGGATCTTTGACTTTAGTCCTTTTGACTTTCATCTCAAGTTTTTACTCTGTTACTATAAGTAGAGTTGGAGTCATTGTGAAAGAACTTCATGCTTCTTTGTAAAAATTAGGTGTTTGACAGGACTTTGTTTTACTGCACTAAGGGATTCCTTTGTTACAGGGAACATACTGTTAAATATATATATATTTATTTATTTGTTGAGTTGGAGTCTCACTCTTTCCCAGACTGGAGTGCAGTAGCCACTCCCGGCCACCGCAGCCTCTACCTGCTGGGCTCCGGTGATCCTTCCGCCTCATCCTTCC
>NW_007109216.1:0-1452 GCF_000164805.1 Carlito syrichta
TTCGTGGTGCATTTAGTCTGTTCACATTTAGGCTAATAATTGAAATGCAAGAGTTGATCCCTGTCATAAGGTTCTTACAGAGTTGTTCCTGCTTGTTTGTTGTCTTTCTTTTGGTTTTGGAGTTGGTTCATGTGTGTTTTTAATCTTTTGCCTGTACTCTTGTGAAGAATGTTGTTGTTCTTTTTTTCTTTTTCTTCTGTGTTCAGTACTTTCTTAAGTGTTTCTTGTAGAGGTGGTCTGGTGGCAGTGTAGGTTCTTTGGGATTGGATATCTGGAAAAGATTTCAATTCTCCCTCACTAATGAAGCTTAGTTTGGCTGGGTAGGTTATTCTTGGTTGAAATTGTTTCTTTTTTAGAACTTTGAAAATAGGGCTCCAGGCTCTCCTGGCCTGAAGGGTTTCTATGGATAAATCTGCTGCTATTCTAATTGGTTTTCCCTGGTAGGTAGTCTGGTCTTTTTCTCTTGCTGCCTTTAGGATTTTTCCTTTTATAGCTACTTTGTTTAGGCGAATTATTATGTGTCTGGGAGTTGTTCTTCTCATTTGTTGTCTTGCAGGGGTTCTCTGAATCTCTTGTGTTTGAATTTTTTCATCCTTAATGAGATGAGGGAAGTTTTCTTGAAAGATTTCATGAAATGTTTGTTCCAGTGTGGCTTCTCTTTCTCTCTCTGCCTCAGAAGCCCAATTACTCTTAGTTTCATCTCTTGAAGTGGCCATTCATCTCTTGCAGGTTTGTTCTGTCTTTTTAAGCTTCTTTTCTATGCTTTTGACAGTTTGGGTTAGTTCTGTGTTTTGGTCTTCGAGCTCTGAGATTCTTCTGCTTGGCTGATTCTGCTTTCCATGCTTATTAGTCTGTTGTTCATTTCCATCACAGTATTCTTTACTGCTGTCATTTCTGACATCAGCTCCTTCCTATTTTCCTCTTGTCTCTCCTCAATTTTTTAAATTCTCTCCATTAATGTCTTGATGTTTGGGTTTGTTGCATCTAACCAGTCATTCTGGGGGCTCTTCATTGTTTGTGTTCCAGAATCTGTTTTCTCAGTGTCTGATTTCCCAGTGGTCTGTGCGAGACCTATATTCTTCTTCTGGTTTTTCTTCATTTGTGTGGTTTTTCCCCCTCCCTACTTTTTCCTTCCCTCCACATCACCGTCTTCTTTAATTCTGTTATTCAGGGGTAAAGGGATTGGTTTTACTTCTGTTTGTTCAATCTCCTATTCTTTATGTATGTCCTCTTACTTTGTTAAATTCTGGAGTTGCACTGTAGGTTGGAGGTGGTCCTTTTTGCAGTTTTGAGATTTACTTAAGGGGAGAGCTGTGATTCAAAATCTGTCTGCATGTCCTGGTATTTGCTGACAGGTGTGTGGATAATGTGGAACCCACTTCCTACTGCCCTGGATTCTGTCTGTGCAGTAGGGCTGTAGGCTTATTCCCTGAAATAAAATGTGGTTAGCAG
>NW_007109217.1:0-766 GCF_000164805.1 Carlito syrichta
GTGTACTTCCTGAACTAAAGCAGTAGCAGAAGCTGCAACAGATCCTATAATAGCTATTAATGCAGAAATTCCTAATATTAAAGCAGCTACGAATCTGCGTGGTCTCTTTAACATAGCTGTGGCCTGTTCTATTAAATAATAACCTGGAGAAGAATACCAAGGTTCGGGAAGATGAACAGGAACAAAAACATAAGCAGGATGTTTGAGAATAAAAACTTGATAAGGATTACCTAAAATACAATTAGCCAAAGTACAATTTGTGCAGGTAATATTAAAATGACCATACTCAAACTTTATAGAATAATTAGAATGTGCATAAGCTATCAATAAAACATAAGGAGAATCAACACAAGCTTGTAAAGAAGTTGTAAACTTTGAAAAAGGTCGATAAAGAGTTATCCTTCCTGTGGCTGCAAATAATTTGTAAAGATGTGATTGTGGATGTTTTCCAAAAGGTGAAGCATAATAAAAGACAGGAACTACCCATCCAAAAGGAGACCAATTATCCAAAGGAGTTGGTGGAGGAATTATTGGATGGGATTTATCCCAAGTGTATTGATCATCATTATTATCAAAAAATTGTCTGAAATCACCATTAGGTCGAGTAACTGTCCAATCAAAAATTTTATCAGAAAAATACTTAAGCACTGGTGAACCAGGCACAAACAATCTGTAAAACACAGGTTGTTTAGAATTACATATTCTCCATTTTGGAAAGCCTTGTTTAATACTCACTGTATCCCAATAGTGTATAACATGCGAAATG
>NW_007109218.1:0-741 GCF_000164805.1 Carlito syrichta
AACAAACAGCCCCTTTCAAAAAGACAAAAGACATGAATAGACACTTCTCAAAAGAAGATATATGGGCAAACTGGGCTCGGTGGCTCAGCCTGTAATCCCGCGCCTTTGGGAGGCTGAGGTGAGTGGATTGCCTGAGCCCTTGTGTTCGAGACCCGCCTGGGCAGCAAGACCTCATCTCTACAATAAATAAAAAAATCAGCCAGGCATGGTAGCACATGCTTGTAATTCCGGCTACTTGGAAGGCTAAGGCAGAACGATCACTGGAGCCCAGCAGGTCGAGGCTGCAGTGACCAGGAGCGGCCACTGCACTGTAGACTGGGCAACAGAGTGAGACTCCAACTCAAAAAAAAAAAAAGAAGAAGATATATGGGCAGCCAACAGGCACACGAAAAAGTGCTCAGCCTAACTCATCATCAGAGAAATGCAAGTCAACACCACATTAAGATATCACCTAATCCCAGTAAGAATGGCCATCATGAATAAAACAACCAGCAACAGATGCTGGCAACAAAAAGGAATGCCTCTACACAGCTGGTTAGGAATGCAAGCTAATACAACCTCTTTGGGAGACAGTGTGGTGATTTCTGAAAGAACTAGAAATTGACCTTCCACATGACTGAGCATTTCCACTATTGGAAATATACCCAGAAGAACTCAACTCATTCTACAAAAAAAGATACCTGCACATATATGTTTTGTTGCAGCTCTATTCATAATAGCAAAACATGAAACCAACCATGT
>NW_007109218.1:3036-3828 GCF_000164805.1 Carlito syrichta
ACCAGTAAACTTTACATGAAATGTGTGCCAACATTTCCAGTTTGAGTCATGCATAAAAATCTACCATAATGGCTTATTCTAAAAATCAAGTCAAAGATCTTCCACTCTGATTTATTGTACTGAAGTAATTATGATATAATTAAAATATCTGCATTAAGATTTATGCTAAACAAATTCATAAGGCAAATATTTTTATGTGCTTCTTAACATACTATGCACCTTAATATTTGTCAAGTTTTCCAGCCCTCTCCATCATGCCCCCTCCTTATGGTCCTGCTTCTTACACCATGTACTAGAGGAATCAAGGCACATTTATGAAGGCATGAAGCAAGCAGAACTGGTTTCAATAAGTCAATGTATGTTGGTCTGAAATAGGGGATCTTTTTATGGAGGTCACAAAATATGAAAACTTACTTTTGCTAACAAAGGATTCTTTATGAACTCAGTGAGTCTCTATTGCTTCCTAACTTTCCTCAGTCCCAAATTCACAAATTGAGTTCAGAGTACAGTCTGGGACCTCATTACACTATAATATCACACTGTAATGTCAGAATAGAAAAAATGATTAACTTTGATACAAGTTATCTATCCTTTTGAAGAAAGAAAAACAAAGTAGGAATTACCTATTAGCTAACTCTAAATTAGTGATCACATCAAATCTTACTGAGATTCTTTCTAGAGGTTGCTAACCAGCATTATGAAATTATGCCTGAAGATAAATTAGGCCAGATGTTTCTCTCTGATATTCACTTAACTGTGGAGAGTAGGCATTAGGCCCACAAAGAATGGATC
>NW_007109219.1:0-780 GCF_000164805.1 Carlito syrichta
ATGTTAAGCCTTTGTCAGACCTAGAGTTGGCAAATACTTTTTCCCAGTCTGTAGGCTGTCTTCCTGCTCTCTTGATGGTTTCTTTGGCTTTGCAGAAGCTTGTCAGTTTAATAAGGTCCCATTTGTCTATCTTCTCTCTTAAGTCCTGTGGGTTTCGGGTTTTGTACAGGAATTGGATGCCAGTTCCGATTTCCATGAGAGTATTTCCTTCCTTTTCTAAGGTTCTTATGGTTTGAGGTTTTACATTTAGGTCTCTGATCCATTTGGAGTTAACATTTGTGCATGGGGATAGATAGGGGTCCTGTTTCAATCTTCTGCATGTGGTCAGCCAATTTTCCCAGCACCATTTACTGAATAGGTTCTCCTCTCCCCATTGGTAGGTGGTGGGGGCTTTGTCAAAGATGAGTTGGTTGAGAAATTGAGGTTTTGCTTCTGGAATCTCAATTCTGTTCCATTGATCTATATGTCTATTCCTGTACCAATACCAAGCTGTTTTGATGATTGTAGCTTTATAGTAAAGTTTGAAATCTGGTATTGTGATACCACCTGCTTTGTTTTTTTTGCTGAGGATTGTTCTGGCTATTCTTGGATGTTTGTGTTTCCATATGAATTCCTGTGTTGTTTTTTCTAGGTCTGAGAAGAATGTTATTGGTAATTTAATGGGTATTGCATTGAATTTGTAGATTGCCTTAGTAAGATGGACATCTTCACAATGTTGATTCTTCCGATCCACGAGCATGGGATATTTTTCCACTTGTTCATGTCGGCTTTGATTTTCTT
>NW_007109220.1:0-1093 GCF_000164805.1 Carlito syrichta
TATGCTACCAGGTCTGAAGGCAGTGGTGCGCAGCGAGACTCAACACACTTTGAGGCCAAGAGATTTATTAGAGCAGCGGCTACAGAAAGAGGGAAGAGGGTCTGTAACCGCCTGGTAAGGGAGGGAGAGTGAGAGGGTGACAGCGAGAGAAGTCTGTATTTATCGGTTAGGGAGGGGGTGGGCAGTGCTGTATTAGGGTCTTTATTGGAGGGGGCTATGAGGTAGTATTCCTATAGGGAGATAATATTTGTGTATAGGTTTAAGTTTCACATGCACGGGAAAAGCAGGAGCTTACGGCCTTTGTTGTCCTTTTTTGGTTCCATATAGTGTTTAGCGCCATCTCGGGAGACACCCTTCTGACTGTTTCCTGCATCTTTCAAGGTCCATGGAGAGGAAACAAACCAAACACAATAGAAAGACAGGCATGATCCCTCACCTTGAGGGACAAATCTGGGAGCTAAGAAAGAGCAGTAGTGAGACTCATGGATGCTTTTCTTCTAAAAGGTTGAGTTGGCCTGTGAAGTTGGAATATATAGCCCTCCTCTATGTCTCATTAGAGCAAGGCCCTATTGCCAGTTGTGCCTCCTGTTTTCCTCCTCTGGGAATTTTTGAACATAATGTCATTTCCTCTTCAGTGTATGTGGGTAATTTGAATGATTAACCTAATCTGCAGGAAGGCTGTACATGGAATAAAGTTAAGCACATTTGTACTGAGCAACCAGATCTGTCAGTCCACTTAAAGGTGGCTTGGTGGATTCATACCCTTAACAGAAGCTGAAGGCTCAGGAATAATCATTGGCTTTTATTACTATTTCAAATGAATGTTTATTTTTTGCATTTGGCAGGGGCCTCTGAGAGTTCTTGTTATACATACTATGTGTGGAGTGTGTTGTTTTTTTGTTTGCTTGTTTGTTTGTTTTTATTTTTTATTTATTTGTTTTTTTGAGTTGGAGTCTTACTTTGTCGCCCAGACTGGAGTGCAGTGGCCACTCCCAGCCACCGCAGCCTCGACCTGCTGGGCTCTGGCGATCCTTCTGCCTCAGCTTCCGATAGCACAATTACAGGTGCACACTACCACGCCCAGCTGATTTTT
>NW_007109221.1:0-581 GCF_000164805.1 Carlito syrichta
AGCACATTTTTATAAACCTCGAGTTTGTTTTCATAAAGTTGGACTTCCCTATAATTCTGAGGTTTCTTGGAGTTATCAACCAACACAACAGCATTTTTACAAATGAGAATAAAAGACTCACTTGTGTCAGGACAGTCACCTCCTCCCATCCTTCCTGGTATGGTACCAGGAGCTCAGAGCGGGTGAGCACAACTCCGGTGAACCCTGTGAGGGGGCGGGACCTGGAGGACCAGTGTCCTGAGTCCTGGAATCCTCTTTCCCCTTAATATAGGACTCGACTTGCCTGTGGGTATGATGTCAGTTTTTGCTTAGAGTTTAGGGAGAAGCTTTGCTGGGGATGACTCCCTTTCTTGGAAACAAAATGGAATCAAGAGTCTCACTAGAAAACCCATATCAGCCAACTCCTTCTCCCTGCCTGTGTCACAGATTGGTGCCCCATCCTGAGTCTTGCAAGATTGGTGGCCACCATGGAGAGGTGGTCAAGGGACATGCAGAGCTACAACCCTGACACCCTCAAACCTCTGAACTCACACCCACTTCCCACAGCTTCTAGGTAGAGAAAGACTTTGGTGTTTGTAAGG
>NW_007109222.1:0-914 GCF_000164805.1 Carlito syrichta
TCCTCCCCCCCAAATACACACCCACACAACCTTGGTGCATGCAGTCGGCTTTCTTTTGGCCAATTGGTAACAGATGGTAAGTTGGTGAATAAATATTTAATTTATGCAACCAAAATCCTGAAAGACTGAATACCCGAAGCACACTGTATAGAAATATCTTTTAAAAAAAACTCCATTTACAGCTGTCCATTAAAAGAAGAAAATGAAAATAAAAGAAAAACCGACACATATGCATGCACCAAACCAAAGATGCTGAAGACCCTCTGCCAATCAGCATTTCTATAGAGACATTCTTTTGATGATTAAAACATTAGCTCCAGAAGTTCAAGAAAAGGAAAAGCAGCCAAGTAGCAATGCCTAGGAAGCCAGCAGTGAAACACACTTAACTGTACACTCTTCTAATCCTCCAGCTACAAAACAAATGACACTGACCCAACTTCCTTGAACACACACACAAACACACACACATACACCGACACACAGGTTCACACAATTGCACACACGTGGAAGGAATGTACACACCAACATTGAGCCGAACACAATGACTACACACACCAGCACCGCATCCACACAAAATCATGCATGTATTAGTGTGCACCCATGATGCACAGGACACAACAAACAGGCACTAAGCCACCTAGACCCACATGCATCCGCCCCTCCCCCAAATCCGTGTCGGACACATCATGCATGCACGTGTAAAACAAACGCTGAACAGACTGTGAACAGTTACTGATGAAATTCCGGGGGTGGAAGGGCCAGGGAGGAGCAGTAAGTGCTACACAAATGTCTCCTGAGTGACAGAGAAGGGAGCAAAGAGGAGCTGAGAGCTTCACCTGTGGAGAAGCACAGCTGAGTCCCGCGAGCACAGGCCTGGGAGAAGTTTCCCTGGCATGGACTCCCAGAGAGAGTCC
>NW_007109223.1:0-1323 GCF_000164805.1 Carlito syrichta
ATTAAAAACTTTGTTCCCATTTCCACCAAGCTCCTAAATTCTTATTTATTTGCCTAAGTAGGAAGTTTGTCACAGAATCAGAGAGTCTGAGCTCATAGTAGAAAAACAGCAACCAACTATTTTATCTTCCAAATTGGGAAAGCAGTCATAAACTGAGGTTGTTTCATATAAACCAGAATGTAAAATGACTGCTTATGCTACTTTATGGGAATATCTCAACCACTATCTTGTACAATTACATTTTAAGTAAAGGTTTGGTGACAATGAAGTTAGGACTGTGTAGCAATTTCTGGAAATCAAATTTAGATGTCTTTATGTCCAAGAACTTTAAAAAATCAAGAATATAAATGCTATTATTTTATTTGGTGATCATTTCTTTAAGATGAGTTTTCTGTTTCTTTTTGTTTTGTTTTGTTTTTGCCAATGGCTGCTGCTGCTTGTTTGCTTGTGTAATTTATTTTTAGTTAGCGATATACTACTTGGGAGTCATTGAGTGACTTGCTATTTGTTGTGTTGGAAATGAAATAATCCTTAATAGTTTTAAAACACTGATAATCCCTAAATGTATTTAAACTAATTTAAAAGTTTTTTCTCCCAATTTTTGGTGGTTAGTTGGTGTTATGCACATTACTTAATATGTTGTGTACTTTTACCTGCTCCAGTGAGTGAAAAATGACCCATTCTATTAATAACAACTTTTAATTTTTCACAAGTTTGGTCTTTTGAAGTAATTGCTAAAGGGGCAAATTGCATTGTTCTTTAATCGCAAATGAGGGAGACTGGGGAGATTTGTTAATTCTTTTATTTTATTCTTCCAGTAAACTTTATTTTTATTACATTAAATTATATTATTAAAGGCCCCAAGGTATCCATACATTTTGTTTAATGACATACCAGAATACTATTCATCAACTTAGGGGTTCATACTTTTGAAAAATGCCTCGAGAAAAACCCACTTAGCAAGAGCAAGATCTCATGGAAAATAGAGATTTAGAAGCAAATAAATATGACTTTAAATATGTGTTTAAAATAAGGTAAATAAGGATACTACTTCCAGAGGAAACTAGAATAAGGATTACTTGCCTTCTGTGTGGATACCCCTCCCCAGACGATCTTCAGTTCATAAAATACTGCCGTCGTGTTTGACTGTCTAAGGCTGAAACTCCCAGAAGTGTTATGTTATATACTCCATACTTTCTCTTAAGGTCTTTAAACTAACTTTTATTATATTACAAGCTTATATGCATATATGCGTGAGTTTGTGTATTTTTTTCCTTAAATAATTGAGACAATGCAGTCTTTTCACAAAATACCCTGAGACTT
>NW_007109224.1:0-1068 GCF_000164805.1 Carlito syrichta
CAAAGATAAACAGATCTCTTCCTGGCTGTGACAAAGGTTCAAATGTTGCAGCATTATTATTATTATTATTATTATTATTATGTCGAATTCTCACTCAGTCGCCCAGGCTGGAGTGCAGTGGCATGCTCACAGTCACCCCAGCATTGGCTGCCTCAGTCTTTCAAGTAGCTGAAACTACAGGCACGCACTACATGCCTGGTTAATTTTTTGATTATTGTATAGATGAGACCTCACCAAGTTGCCTGGGCTGGTCTTGGTCTCGCGGGCTCAGGCAATCCACTCACCTCAGCCTCCTAATGTGCTGCAATGACAGGCTGAGCCACCGAGTCTGGCCTGCAACATTATTTTTTAATTTATGTAAGAGGCTTTAGACATCTCTATTTCACAGAAATTTATCAAGAAGAAAACTATGCCCAGTTCAAATTTCTCTCTAGAGGCATGGATTATCCATGATGCCATTTGAGCTTTATGAAGAATTAGGAGTCAAACCATGCTGTTGCTTAGTAGTGTTCATCACAAGTCACAGTCCAGGGCATATTTATGTGAAGTGTTTGTGCATGGCGGCCCCTCTTCAAGGGAAGGGTAGGAGTACCAGGATTTCAGGCCTGGACTGTGGTATTGGTTTCACATTATGTGTTTGGGAATGATCTCATCATTTTTAGCTATTAGATAACTCTAAAATTGCATTGTCCAAGAGACAATAAATATATTTGCTAAGAAAGAGATGCTGAAAACTACACCCTTTAGTTTCAAATCCTAACTCTACTCTGGGCAAATTGGGATAATAATAAAATTGTTGATTTTATAAGACTGATTTGAGGCTCAAACAAACTCATAAATATAGCAGAATCATGGTTCATGTGGGTACTGTTAATAATCCCATGTTAGCTGTAATTATTGTAATTCATACTGGCTGGATTTGAGTACATAGATAATGAAAGGATTTCAGTGCCAGTAATGACTCCACACCAGGCAGGAACCACGAGATTTATTAAAGGGGCAGTTACAGGAAGGGACTGTAATTAAGGAAGAGCAAGAGAGGGGGGAGAGAGAGAGAGTGAGAGAGAG
>NW_007109225.1:0-531 GCF_000164805.1 Carlito syrichta
TAGTTCCCACTAATTGGAAGACTGAGATGGAAGGGTCACCTGAGCCCAGTAGATCGAGGCTGGGAGCATGCCACTGTATTCCAGCCTGGACAACACAGTGAGACTAGAACTCAAAAAGAAAAAAAGGTAAGCTTAGATTATTTTAAACATATAACTTGAGAGAGATTTATCATAAGAAAACAACAAAGAAGAATTTTTAAAATCCTTTGGTCCCAGCCACCCCCTTGAGAAGAGACCTATTAAGCCATGTGGAAACTTGAATAGACTTTCCAAGTACACGTGGGGGTGGTGCCTTGTTGCAGCTAGAAGGGCTGCCTCCAGGGAGTAAATGGACATAGCCCCAACTGCTTAAGGGGCCGGGGGCTGGCCCCTCAAGAAGTTTCCCGACAGGGGATTTCCATTTGCATCCATCCTGGAATGGCGTTCATTAGCCCAGTGAATACCTCGCTTGCATCATGGGCACATAGATGTAGGGCGACCCCTTCTGGGGGGTGGTCCTGAAAGATATTATGCGCGGGGCATCCCTACTGA
>NW_007109226.1:0-748 GCF_000164805.1 Carlito syrichta
CATACAGAAGTACTAAAACAAGTTATCTATAATTTTCATTGGCATTTATTGATCACTTAACTACACAAACCTGAACTAAGCTCTAGTATCAGGTATCATTCTTTCCACTATTCCTTTGTCAAGGCACATTTTTCACCATTTACAGAGAAAACAGGTTCAGACAGGATCAGTTTCATGGCCATTCATATGTCTGTTAAGAAGCAGGGCTGGGATAAAATTTAAGTATCTTTTTTATATTGGAATCATGAGTTGTTACTCAACATCTACTAAGCTTTGATGTGACATCTGATTAGACAGAATGTGATTGGTGTACAAGATAGAGTATATATATTTTATTTTGTAAAGAAGTATAAAACTCAAATTTTCAATAATTCTCATGAATTTGCACTTAAAGAGGCTTGAAAGTAACTTCTCGTGCTCCTTGATTTCTTGCCACAAAATCTTTCAAAAGCTTTCTTTTTAAAGAGGAGCTTTAAGTTTCAATTAGTTGCATATTTTCCATAAACAAACTCTTATCTCTAGCTTTAGAGACTATTTTTTAAAAGCAGTATTAATAAGGCAAGCAGCATATCAGTACTTACAATACTGACAAAAGCTAGGGATTAAAAATATTCATTAAGGATGCTTTGAACACCGCAATTCCAGTACTCCAAATGAAAAAAAATGACCTATTTTCTCTGCTTTGTTGGCATAGTTATATATCTTAGTACATATATCCTTGGCATATTTAGATCTATTGTAGATGTAT
>NW_007109227.1:0-874 GCF_000164805.1 Carlito syrichta
CCACTGTGTTTTTTGTGTTTGATTGTTGTGTAGTCTAATTATTTCACGAGGTGGGTGTTACACCATTCCAGGGTCTGGGATGTTTCTCTGTTGGATGCAGAGTTCCCATGGGACCTAGCATCTTGATGAACTGTATTCAGCCAGGAGAGGAGCAGAGGGGCTGGAAGGGACACACACATGAGGCCAGTGGTGAATTCACTGACTCAGCTAAGAAGGAGAGTGAGTAGTACCCTGATGGCTGAAAGAGTGAGTGCTGCGTGTGGCCACTTCACTCCCAAGGGTCCTGCTGATGTTCTGAATTACATACAGATAGACTAAAATAGTTTACTGATTTTTTTTCTTTTCTGGTACAAATAATTTGAACACAATTTGAGAAAATACAAAAACTTATATGAGAGAAATCATCCTTCCATTCAGATTTGACCCTTGGCAATATTCCTTTATTTTTGTTAGACATGTAAATATAATCACAAATAAAGATCATGTTTTATGTTCTGTTTTGTTCCCAGACTTTTTCAATCAAAATGATACCCTAAACATTTATTACATTATTTACTGTTCTTAGAAATATGCCAGGCTTTTTGAGAAGCAATTTATTTATTTATTTATTTTTGAGTTGGAGTCTCACTCTGTCGCCCAGACTGGAGTGCAGTGGCCACTCCCAGCCACCGCAGCCTCGACCTGCTGGGCTCCGGCTATCCTTCCACCTCGACCTTCCAAGTAACCGGAATTACAGGCATGCTCTACTACGCCCTGCTGATTTTTTGATTTATTGTAAAGATGAGGTCTCCCCTGCCCAGGTGGGTCTCGAACCCACAGGCTCAGACAATCCACTCACCTCAGCCTCCCAAAGGCACGGGATTACAGGCTGAGG
>NW_007109228.1:0-1224 GCF_000164805.1 Carlito syrichta
TTTTCCTCTCATTAAAGGGTGAGTCTTTAAATCTTATTTTCTCAAAATTCCTTACCTTAAAATGCTGCTGTAAAACCTTGGACTTTAAAAAGTTGTAAAGGTTCTAGTTAAGAGATTAGTAATGATGAAAGGAAGGATAACAGGCCAAGAGTACGTGGACAGAGAGCATCACGTGGCTTATTCTGCTTTGAATAATGCTGGTGGCATTTGCAGTAATGCTTCTACGATGCCTGAGCAAAACCGGTTTATTCCCTGGGAAGTGATGCAGACCACAAGGCCAGCACTTTTGCTTAATGCTTGGGTACTCCATGGCTGTCTCCTGCATGATGTTCATAAGAACTTAGAAATGGATACTTAACTTATGAATAATAGTTCTCTGAATAGAACAGTAGTTCAAAAATGGGCAAGAGTTTAGCTTTCCATTTAAAAAAGGAAAATTGATTAGGATTCCTCTGTTTCCTTTCATTACTGAGGGTGTCAGATGATTCTGTAAGTGAAACCCCAATTTTCTCTTGTCTGATGAAGCTGTTATAAGTGTAAGTGTTTTGACATTGACTTTGACATAAAAGAATTGTTGAATCAAAACTCTTTAATCTCAGTGCCAGGCCTTGGACTCATTCTTGAGTTTATGTACAGGACTCTTTTTTGTACACCTGTGACCTCACTTCTCATGCTATATCTTGACTTAGTAGACCCAAACACGGCAACTTAGGGCTATATCAAGACTCAGAAGATCCCAAACATGGCATCAAGTTGTGGGGCTGTGTTGCTCTTACTCTCTGTGGCTTGGGGGTAGAGTCATGTATTAATATTTTCTGTGCTGACTCAGAAAGACCATGGGGCATACACTTAAATAAACCCCACCTGTGGGCCATATAAGCATTGCTTCATCCTATACTGGCCACTTCAGATCATTTCAGGGCAGAGTTGGATGAGACAGAGAGAGGGCTCCCAGCTGAACAGCTTGTGCTGAATCATTTTCCAGTTGCATTTCCTAGCTCAGCCAAAGATAAACAAATGAGAGGAACCCAAGCCAAAAAGTGCCATTCAGACTGTGATTTGGGTTAATATACTACCCCAGGGTAGCAATGGATTTGTGACTGGACAGACACAGGAAGGAAATGAGGTTATGGAAGCCAAGTGAATTGGTGATGATGTATCATCATTTATAAACAAGCACATTCCTTACATGAATGGGAAGGTGTTTCCGTGGTGAACAGAGTC
>NW_007109229.1:0-758 GCF_000164805.1 Carlito syrichta
CCAGCATGATGCTAAATAACTCCTGGGTTAATGATGACATCAAAATAGAGATCAAAAGATACCTGGAAACAAATGAAAATGAAGCAACATCTTACCAAAATCTCTGGGATGCCTTAAAAGCTGTAATAAGAGGGGAATTTATATCCCTACAAACACACATGAGGAAAATGGAAGGAACAGAAATTGACAACCTAACAAGCCACCTAAAGAAGCTGGAAAAGCAAGACCACAAAAACCCTAATTTCAGCAGAAGAATCCAGATCACCAAAATAAAAGCCCAAATCCAGGACATAGAAGACAAAAAGATAATACAAAAAATCAATGAAACAAAAAGCTGGTTCTTCGAAAGGGTAAACAAGATTGATGGTCCCCTAGCTAGACTGACCAAGAAAAAACGAGAAAAAAAATCAAATAAGCATAATCAGAAACACAAAAGATGAAGTCACATCTGACCCTGAAGAAATACAAAAGATCATTAGAGACTACTACGTACACTTGTATGGAAACAAACTTGAAAACCAGAAGGAAATGGAAGACTTTCTGACATCACACAACCTACCTAGGTTGGAACAAGAAGAAATTGAGACCCTAAATAAACCAATAACAATCAAGGAAATCGACCACATAATAAGAAAACTTCCTACAAAAAAAAGCCCTGGTCCAGATGGCTTTCCAGCAGAATTCTATAAGACATTTAAGGAGGAGCTGATACCAATCCTACTGAAAGGTATTCCAGGCGATTGAAAAAGATGGAACTC
>NW_007109230.1:0-656 GCF_000164805.1 Carlito syrichta
AGTTGGCTCCAAGCCCCCTGCTCCATGACTGTTAGGTCCATGTGTGTGGCCAGACACAAGTGTGTTCACCCTGAAATAGTCCTCCTGTCAGTCAGGAAGCAGCCAGAAAGCAGATGCATCCTCAGATGGGGGCACTTGGGAAGAATTTCAGGGGGGGATTCTGTCAGGGCTGTGAGCAGGAGTCACCAAGTGGTGATGCAGCTCCTAGGGGTGCAGGGTAGCAATGCTGGGAGTCTCCAAGTCTGAATAGCAAGCCAGAGAGGAGCCATTAAACCTGGGGAAAGCTGAGCTCATGCTTTTGGTGAAAAACACATAGATGGGAAGGAGCCAGTAAGGAAAGACGTGGAGTCCTGGCAGCGCTACACAAAGCCTGTATGCAAAGGGGCTGAAGCCAACGTGGCAGTGGCAGTGGCAGCTATCGGGGCCTAATATGCCCCTTCTCGCCCTTCCAGAGCAGGCATGTAAAGCCCCCAGATCTAGGAGCTGCCTCCTGATGACCCACCTACTCCCTAGACTTTTCTCTCTTCCGAAGGGCCCTCAGCAGCTTTTCCTAACCCCCACCCCAACCTCATCCTTTTTAGTCAAAATCTATTCCTCCTGCTTGAGGGAAAAAAGCACTTTTGGGGAACTCGGGGCAAGATAACATTAACAGGCAC
>NW_007109231.1:0-824 GCF_000164805.1 Carlito syrichta
CTCTAACCATGGTCTCTCAGAGACTCAGACACAGAGCTGAGGTGGTCATACGGTCTTCTGACTCCCCATCCCTGAACGTTGCAAATGTGATAAATCAGCCTCGTGCGAGGCCCTTGCTCATGCCTGACATCTGGACACTAGGCCTCACCAGAAGACTCTCCATTCTCCACCTCTAGATAGCACCTCTGGCCTTCCTGATTTCTGGTCAGTGGGTCAAGGATATTAAGTTGCATCTGTTTTAGAACCTCCTAACCGTGCCAATGCTACTGTGTTGTTCTGGGTACTTCCTATTTAACAGTATTTCCTTTGGGGATGGGCTTTCGTGGCTGGCACTCTCCTGTGGGAGGGACCAGTGGACACTGGCCCGAGTCCAAGCAGCATAAAGCAACAGGCAAAACTCTTTCCATTGAGCTGTGTTTCCATGGTTGGTGGTCCACCCATGACTGCAGAGGCTGTCTTTCCAAGGGGCTATGCGATTGTTGATGCCATCGGCCCCCCTGCTTTTGAGGCCGAACAAGGACAGGACTCTGCTTCGCTCGTGTATTTAACCACCAGATTTTGCAGCGACGGTCCATCTAGAGTCACTCTACAGAACACAACCTTTAAAAACTTACTAAATAGGCAATGTTTCACCATTAATCTCGCTTTGGACAATAGATGCCAGTCCGCTGTTCATCCACATACGAACAAGACACAGAGAGCGGCCGATTGCAACCCTTGCTTCATGATATAATAAAAACCCCAGTCAGACACAGAAGCTCATGACTGTGATCCCAGCATTTTGGGATGCAGTGGCAGGAGGAATACGTTGAGCCCGGAAGTTT
>NW_007109232.1:0-885 GCF_000164805.1 Carlito syrichta
GAAGCAGGAGACAGACTGTTCAGGGCTTTGCCTTATCACTTTAGCACCTGGCAGGGCACTGGAAAGGGCTCTGTACACAGTCCAGAGGCAAGTTTCCACAGAAGAGGACAAGAGAGGCACCCCACTACCATATTGAAGGTGGTGCAGGACCAACAGATCCGATCTCTGTGACTGATGGATCAACTATTCAGGGCTTGATCATGGCCCAAAGGCAATATCCTGAGAGCACAAACTTCAGAGGGACCTGATGAGTGCTGAGTTCCAGGCACCCCATCCCCTACCCTGAACCAGCTCTGGGACAAAGCGTGTGGCCAGAAGGGAGGAGGAAGAACTCCAAAGAGATCAGTGGTGAGTCTTGGGCTGACACAAATCCCCTCCTTCCCAGTGATCCTCTGAATGTCAGATCCACAGAGCTGGTCCATGACTGGGAGGGACAAACAAAGGTGGAGCCTGGACGTCAGTCACCATAGGAGAACTCCATTCCAGGATAGGCCTGGTTGTGGCATCCCAGTAAGAGGATACATCTGGGGAAGAGACAATCCTGAACCTCCCCACCAGAGATCTCCCTGACCATAGAAGAGTTACAGAGGAGCCCTGCAGCCACACCAACTTCAACTGTCCTTCTCCCTAGCACCATTTCCTGAGAAGAGAGGGAAAGATGTGACTCTTCAGGAGAGACCTGATTACAGGAACAATTACAGCGCCTGCCACAAGAGGGCAGGTTTTTTTTTGTTTGTTTGTTGTTTGGTTTTGGTTTTGTTTCTTAAATTTTCATTACCTTTTTTTTTTTTTGAGTGGAGTCTCACTCTGTCGCCCAGACTGGAGTGCAATGGTCGCTCCCGGGCCCCGCAGCCTCGACCTGCTGGGCATCGGCGATCCTTCCGC
>NW_007109233.1:0-963 GCF_000164805.1 Carlito syrichta
CGACCCACCTGGGCAACTTGGCGAGACCTCGTCTCTACAATAAAAATAAAAAATGATCCGGGCATGGTAGTGCACACCTGTAGTTCTGTCTTCCTAGAAGACTGAGGCAGAAAGATTGCTGGAGCCCAGCATGTCGAGGCTACGGTGGCTGGGAGCATGCCACTACACTCCAGTTGGGTGATAGAGTGAGACTCCAACTAAAACTAGCAAACACACAAAAAACACACAAGCCTGAGTTTAACAGCTGTGTATCAGCCATCTCTATCCCACAGATCAGGAAGCTGAGGGTCACGGGGTGAAGGGTCCAGTCGCTTGCCCATGGTCACACCGGGGTGAGTCCATGGGGGATCTGGCAAGGCAGGAGTTAACCCTGTGTGTCTGACATTCAAGTCCCCAGCCCCTCCATGCAGTCTGCTCCCAATGCAGTCCCCAGTTCAGTGATTCTCCATCTCCTCTCCCCTACCCTCTCCTCTCTCATAAATAAAAGATGGTGGGGTAAAATTTCAGGTGAATAAAAAGCTCATCTGTGTCAGGAAGAGCCACTGTGGGCTGAGGAGGCTGATGTGGAGAGAGGCACTTGGTACCCAGGCTCAGGTGGCGACAGGGGTGGCAGGGCCATTTGGAGCTCCCAGAGGACAGGGGACCACTTGGAGCTTCAGTACACAAGGGGTGTGGGAGTGACTCTGGCTGGCCCCCAGGGCTGCCGATGCCCCCACAAGGAAAATTGGTGGGAAGTGTCACTGGACATCCCACCCCCACCAGCACACGCTGTCTTCCCAGCACTCTGGGAGACCGAGGCGGGAGGACCACTTGAGCCCAGGAGTTCAAATCCAGCCTGGGCCACATCACAAGACCTCACCTCTACAAAAAAATCAAAAATAGCCGGGCATGGTGGCAAGCCCCATCCCATAGGCCAGTGGAAGGAGCAGGGTAGACAGGTATGTCAGCTGTCACGATCCACGC
>NW_007109234.1:0-805 GCF_000164805.1 Carlito syrichta
TCTTCTATGTCCTGGATTTGGGCTTTTATTTTGGTGATCTGGAACTTCTGCTGAAATTAGGGTTTTTGTGGTCTTGCTTTTCCAGCTTCTTTAGGTGGCTTGTTAGGTTGTCAATTTCTGTTCCTTCCATTTTCCTCATGTGTGTTTGTAGGGATATAAATTCCCCTCTTATTACAGCTTTTAAGGCATCCCAGAGATTTTGGTAAGATGTTTCTTTATTTTCATTTGTTTCCATGTATCTTTTGATCTCTATTTTGATGTCATCATTGACCCAGGAGTTATTTAGCATCATGCTGTTTAGTGTCCATGTCTTTGTGGGTTTTGGAGGGACTTTGTTGGTGTCAATGTTTATTTTTATTCCACTGTGGTCCGAAAAGGTGCATGGCAGAATTTCAGTCCTTTTAACTTTGCTTATACTTGATTTGTGTCCAATTATGTGGTCGATCTTAGAATATGTTCCATGTGGTGATGAGTAGAATGTGTATTCTGTGGTCTTTGGATGGAGTGTTCTATAGGTATCAATTAAGTCCATTTGGTCCAGAGTCTCATTGAGGTTCCGGATCTCCTTGCTGATTTTTTGTCCTGATGATCTGTCTAAGGTTGTGAGTGGTGTATTAAAGTCCCCAGTTATTATGGCGTTAGAATCAATGTCTTTCTTTAGTTTTCCTAGAAGTTGCTTTATGAATGTTGGTGCGCCTATGTTGGGTGCATATATGTTTAGGATAGATATTTCTTGTTGATGGAGTGAACCTTTTATCATATGTAGTGGCCCTCTGTATCTTTTTAATTTTTGATAGCTAAATGG
>NW_007109235.1:0-701 GCF_000164805.1 Carlito syrichta
TAATTTTTTTTTTGAGTTGGAGTCTCACTCTGTCACCTAGACTGGAGTGCAGTGGCCACTCCCAGCCACCGCAGCCTCAACATGCTGGGCTCCAGCGATCCTTCTGCCTCCTCCTTCCACGTAGCCAAAATTACAGGCATGCACTACCATGCCCAGAATTTTAAGTCCATATGTAATCATCAGACCTGGAAAGGCTCCCCAGTCACTATCCCCCTACCTCATGTACCCCTTCTCTTTTCAAGCAAGGTCTTTGCAGGAGTTTGCCACTGTCCTCAGGAATCTTGAAGATGGATGGATAGGGATGGTGAGTACGTCGAGGGAGTAAGGAATGTGTTATCAGAACTGGGCTCAAGTCCAGACTATGCCACTTGAGTATTTTGAGCTCTTGAGCAAGCCTCATATTTGTAGACTTTGAAGCCTTTTGTACATGGCAGAGAACTGCCCTGGTGGATAACTTTAGACTGTCATCGTTGTTTCTCTAAAGATCCACTGTAATGTCTATAGGTAAGGTATATGACTTAAGGGTAGATCTTTTGAATTATTTCACTTTTGGGGACTTAGATTCTCTACCAGTGGAATGGGAAAGAAGGTGCCCTACTCTGCTCCTTCCCCCTTCCACTGTATTAAACCTGTTCAAGAGTCCTTTGAGGGCCGGGCTGCTTCTTCATTTTTAATTCTGATGCACCTAACATGGTGCCTGC
>NW_007109236.1:0-976 GCF_000164805.1 Carlito syrichta
CGCTACCACGCCCGGCTAGTTTTTTTTTTATTTATTGTAGAGATGAGGTCTGACCAAGTTGCCCAGGCGGGTCTCGAATCCACAGGCTTAGGCAGTCCACTCACCTCAGCCTCCCAAGGCGCAGGATTACAGGCTGAGCCACCGAGTCCAGCCCTCCACTTTCTTCCGTATGAGGCTTGGTAAAATATTTGTTGAACGAATGATGGAGGCAATCAGTCAAATAATAGTAATCCCTAAAACAATAGAAAAGGAGCCAGGCAGGATCTGGCAGGGCAAAATGACTTTGACATAAGCTGGGGAGTCCTGGGGGAAAGGGAGATCACCAGAACAAGCAAAGACAGGTGATGCCAGGTGTGCACAGGTGAAGACAGATAAAGGCAGGTGTGCACAGGTAATGTCAAGTGTGCACAGATGTGCACAGGGGAAGGCAAGTGTGCATAGGAGAAGGCAGGTGTGTCCTGGTAGAAGTGAGTGCTCTGACCAGCAAGTCTCCCCACTCCCTGGGCCTTGCCAGAGTCCTCCATGCATTCTCCATTTTTTTCTGCTTGTTTTTCACAGCAGCAGGAGGTTCTCTCACACATCAGACATTGGACAATTCACTCATTTCTACATAATCTCATGACTTCTGGTTCAGTGTCATAAGCCCGGTGCTGTAAGTATCCCCAGATTTCACAGATCCCCCAACTGCCACACAGAGGTGCCCTCTGTGTCTCACCTCTGGATCGGATTGTGCACTTCTATTCTCTGTTCATTTTCCATGGGTTTATTTTCTGTGAAATTTTTTTTTTCTGGGTCTTTTTTTTTTTTCTTTTTTTTTTTGAGTTGGAGTCTTGCTCCATCAGACTGGAGTGCAGTGGCATACTCCCAGCCACTGCAGCCTCAACCTGCTGGGCTCTGGCCATCCTTCCGCCTCAGCCTTCCAGGTAGCCAGAACTACAGGCACGTGCTACCATGCCTGGCTAATTTTTGATTTATG
>NW_007109237.1:0-951 GCF_000164805.1 Carlito syrichta
TCCCACATTCATGCACCCCTCACCCAAAATCCGTGTCAGACACGCCATGCATACACATGTAAAATGTTTGAACTCAGAAATGCCGAATATACACAAAGACTATGCACAGAGTTATTGACAAAATTCGAGGGGTGGAGTGGTGGGAAGTGCATGGTAATTGCTACACCCAGGTCTCCTGAGCAACAGAGACTGGAGGGAAGAGGTGCCAAGTGCTTCACCCATAGAGAGCCACTGCCAAGCTCAATGAGCACAGTCCTGGGAGAAGTGACCCGGAGGTTCCTGTTGCTCCCTCAGAGAATTTCTACACCCCTCCGTGCATGCACGGGTCAGGGGCGAACACACTCCCACAGAATAAAAAAGAGCAAGAGTCTGGTGAGCAAGCAGTGGCCGGGGCAGTAAGACGTCATATCTGGTGCCATCGGCTTTGCCAGGAGATCAGTGGAGCCGGAGGGCAGTGTGGCTGGTGGTTGCAGATGGTACCTACCAGAAAGCTAGCCTCCATGCAGGTGCGATCCTTCTTCATCTTGTCTTTTATGCATGCATCTCATTGATGGCTCTGATAATGAGTTGGGGCATTCCAGGGAGTGCTTTGTGTTCCACCCTGGTCCAACTATGCAGTGACCCTATATCATGCACTCCCTTTGTGGAGGTGAGGGGAGGGCGTGGTAGGCGTTGCCATTGGGATGGAGGACACAGCGAGGGTATGGGGTGGAACTGGTTGGGGCAGCAGCAGAATGGGATTCCTGGCCAGCACCGGACATTTCAGGAGATGCTCTGCTCGGCCCCTCTCACAATACAATTTAATATCACGGGAAATGGGAGACTGCGTACAAATTTGCGCGCAAACTTCCATCTGACCCCTGCTCCAGCCATGCCCTATACCCTCATAAGACATTCCACATCACCCTCCAATGCTGCCTCCTCCCCCAAATGCATGGGACGCTGCCCATC
>NW_007109238.1:0-607 GCF_000164805.1 Carlito syrichta
AAAGAGTACTGAAGCAACACAGAGACAGGGCAATAAAATCGAGAAACAGTGTAAGTCAGAAGGTAAACAACAAACGTGATCTAAACCAACAGTTACAAATCTTGAAAGCTCACCAGAGAAGATAAGGCATGTTTTCTTTTGTGTTGGCATACACCTTGAGAATCATGAAACAAAGGAATTACATGGTTAATGTGACAAAAGAAAGAAAACTACTATCATTCTATACATAGCTAAAACAGTTTCCAAAAATGAAGGTGAAATAAACTTGTTTTCAGACAAACAAAACAGAACTTGTTGCCAACCAATCGAAATAAAATAAAACTAAATGGAATTCTTTAGCCAGAAATAAAATGATTCTAAAGAAAAACAACGACATTTTATAAGAAATATAGAGAACCAGAATAGGCAAACGTATCAATTAAAATAACTGAATAATAATGGAACAAAAAATCTCTTGTTGGGTTATAAAATACTCATAAAATTCAAATATGTGACAACAATAATGTCAAAGGCAAGGGGACAAATGGAATTTAAATGTTGAAAAAATTCTATGGTTGAAGAAAAGATATGTTGATCTGTTTGATTTATACTAAGTCCATGTTGGGTG
>NW_007109239.1:0-1271 GCF_000164805.1 Carlito syrichta
CAGGTGGGGGATCCCAGGACCTTTCGTGCAGAGGGTCTTAGGGTAATCAATGTTCCTGTGTCTGTGCGTCCCTGAGCTCAGCACATGGTGCCTGCCGCTCAGCAAGTGATTACTGACTGACTCTGCGTCCACAGAAAGACCAAACAAGTCACTTTTTAGAGCGAGGCAGTGACCAGCATATTATTTTAGAAAAGCTAGTTTTTAAAAATGTATCTCAAAGGACGACAGTGTTTTCAAAGTCTAATTTAAACTTTTAAGTTCTTCACAGATGTTTGCTGGAATCATTGTCTAAAATAGAAATGGCACAATCTGCATTGTGCTTGGACTTCCTGGTTTCTTTGTTTCAGTTTTAAGAGTTGCTACAATTCCTTCTGCTTTGTGATACAGCTGAGGTCCCCATTGCCAAGGCAAGTGAGCACTGACTCTAATTGGTTGGTTCAGGTGAGCTCTGGTTGGTTGGTTCACATGAGCTCTGATTGGTTGGTCCAGGAGATCTTTGATTGGTATGTCCAGGTAATGATAAATTGGTTGGTTTCTAAACCCACAGAAAAAAAAGTGCATTTGGGGGGAACTCAGAGTATTTTCAAACCCTAATCAGCAAATGACTTTTGGGTTCTGTTTAATGTTGAAATTGTATTTTATTTTATTTTATTTTTCGAGTTGGAGTCTCACTCTGGATTGCAGTGGCACCTCCAGGCCACCGCAGCCTCGACTTGCTGGGCTCCGGCAATCCTTCTACCTCAGCCTTCCAAGTAGCTGGAACTACAGGTGAGCGCTATCACGCCCAGCTAATTTTTTGATTTATTGTAGAGATGAGGTCTCGCCAAGTTGCCCAGCTGGGTCTCGAACCCGCGGGCTTAGGCAATCCATTCACCTCAGCCTCCCAAAGTGAGGGATTACTGTCTGAGCCACCGAACCCGGCTGTATTTTATTTTTTAAATGTGGGATACATGTGAGGATTACCATGTAATCAAGTTGCATGCAGGTATGGTTTCGACTTCAAGCAAGCCTTCCCTCCCCCTAGTAGTAGACATGGTACCCAATTGGTGATGGGTACCCATTTCTCCCCACAATCCCTCTCTCCTTTAGCAGTGCCTGGTGTTGTTTTTGTTTGTGTGCCCAATGTTTAGGACCAGTTTATGAGCAAGAAAATGTGGAATATTATAGCACTCAGTAAATAATCTTTCGGTAACAGGACAGAATTGAAGACCAAAAACTGAAAGAGGCAGGAGACTGGTTTCTAGTCTTACTTGCTAGAATGATGGTCTCCA
>NW_007109240.1:0-808 GCF_000164805.1 Carlito syrichta
CCCCACAGGGAAATTTCCTCCTGTCACTGCCCCTTGTTGGTGCTATTGTTGTTTTCTTCTTATCTACACAGTAAAGGAAAAAAATATTTTCTTTGCAACGTCACAGCAAAAAAACCTACCACGGCATCCAGAACGTGGCCAGTTTATAACAGACAGGCTCATGCAGTCCATCTAGAAAAAGAGGAAGCAGAAAGGCTTCGGTCCTGACACACTCTGGGGAAGTGATTTTGAGAAGAGTTTTCACCCTGCTGCAGCCAGAGGGAAAAACGAGAAAAACATTCCAGAAGCTCTGTCAGCAGGCCACCATCTTGGTCACATAAAACTAAACCAGACCCACCAAAGTTGAAAAGTCACCGTTTCTGTAGTAGATAAGTCACTTTAATTCAGACTTTATTAACAAGTGACAATTTCTTGCTGTGGAATAAACATCCTTTGACTCATGGAAAAAAGGACACATACAACCTGAAGACAATTTGATTTTTCTTTATTGGATGTTATGCCGCACATGATATTTACAGATGTAATTAAACAAAATTTATAAGACTGCTGTGGTGGAACATTTTAAGAAGTTAATCTGAAAGACTCATAATGAAACCATCAATTCATATGTGTTACAACATAATCATTCATTTATAACTGTTCAGCCATTAGCCATGATAGTTCATTTCATAAAAACTCCAATTTCGAGAAGAGGTTAAGTCCAAGGAAATACAAAAAAAAATTCAGAAAACTATTTCCACATCTAGTCTGAGTCTTCCATAGTTCTGTAAAAGAAATTATAGACATTCTCAATAGCATGCATGACTGA
>NW_007109241.1:0-1128 GCF_000164805.1 Carlito syrichta
CCATATAATCAATGAACTATTTACCTAAACTTTCACAGAGCAAAATACCTAGAAGAAGTTTAGAAAACACTAAGTATACCATGTAACAAAATAAATTAATCAAAAAACTCGTTTATTTTCTTTTTTGTATTTTGCTATTTATCATTCTCTCATTCTCTCATTCATTCACAGAAAGAGAAATTTAGCGATTAACAGGATCACAGAGAAGGGGAGACATGAGAACATACCCCAATATGAAATTACAAGATGAAGTAAAGGGGCCTGGCCACTCCAGCTACTGATAACTGTATTGAAATTAAAAAAGAACTGTTGTCACTTCTTCGCTGGGCAATAGGGCCAATTATCTAAAACTCTTTGCTAGAATTCAAAAACATACCAGAGCAAGGCCCTTCAACCAAACTCAGGTAATTACTTTTGACAAATGTTCTGCTTGAACATAATGGAGTTGCTCAAATGCTTTTAAAAATGACCACACTTAAAACAGTAAAACAATCTTAACAAAGTCAACCCAATAACACATCCTGGTGCATTCGCCCCCAACACACACACACAGTCACATACCCTCGGTGCCTGCAGTTGACTTTCTTTTGGCCAACTGATAACAGATGGTAAGTTGGTGAATAAATATTTAATTTATGCAACCCAAATCCTGAAAGTCTGAGTTTCAAGTGTAATGCCTTGCATTCCCGAAGCAAAGTGTACAGAAATATATTTTTTAAAAAACTACATTTCCAGCTGTCCTTTAAAAGAATAAAATGAAAATAAAAGAAAAACCCACACATATGCATGCACCAAACCAAAGATGCTGAAGACCCTCTGCCAATCAGCATTTCTATAGAGACATTCTTTCGATGATTAAAACAAAAACTCCAGCCAGGCTCGGTGGCTCAGCCTGTAATCCCGCGCCTTTGGGAGGCTGAGGTGAGTGGATTGCTGGGCAGGTGAGACCTCATCTCTACAATAAATCAAAAAATTAGCCGGGAGAGGTAGCATGCGCCTGTAGTTCCAGCTACTTGGAAGCCTGAGGCGGAAGGATCGCCCGAGCCCAGCACGTCGAGGCTGCGGTGGCCGGGAGTGTCCACTGCACTCCAGTCTGAGCGACAGAGTGAGACTCCAACTCAGACAAAC
>NW_007109242.1:0-696 GCF_000164805.1 Carlito syrichta
AAGCAGTGGCTGCTGTCGGCCACCACAGGCTCGACCTGCTGGGCTCCAGCGAGCCTTCCATCTCAGCCTTCCAAGTAGCTGGAATTACAGGTGCACACTACCACGCCCGGCTAATTTTTGATTTATTGTAGAGATGAGGTCTTGCCAACTTGCCCAGGGGGGTCTCAAACCCGCGGGCTCAGGCAATCCACTTACCTCATCCTCCCAGCTTATTTTGTGCTTCTAAATGGACCAGAACAGATCTTTTGCTGTCATTTTCACAGAAGGAACAAGAAGGGCAGCGAATCAGAAAGCCAATTTACTTTCAGTAACTTCTGATTTTTCTTTTTCTCTCTAGATTTGTTTTCAGTGAAGTAGAAGTTTGCAGATTCCTTAAATGAATTTAAATTTCAGTGCATAGGAGATGCACAAATAGATGATGAGATGTGTATAGGTAAGTAAACACAACGTTGTTTGTCATAGCATTCAACATCCTAGCAAAGCCTTTTTCATGGGATGGGATCTCTCTAAAGTTAGTAAAGATGGAAGCCCAGAGTGGTAGTGAAGAGACAGTGTTATGTGAGGATGGGGTTGCTCTGGTCTCCCAGAGCTCTGGTGTTGCCTTCCTTACCCTCCGGCACACAGGATAAAGCTTGAAGTTGTGTAATATAGCTCTCCTCTCCACCTGCCTTTATTGCTGTTCTTCTGGCTGTATTT
>NW_007109243.1:0-902 GCF_000164805.1 Carlito syrichta
GGGAAGTCCCCGAGAGCAGTCTTTTCCTGTTCCCAACCCCACTCACCTAACCCCAAGGCAGATTCCATTTCCAACCCCTCTTCCATACCCCAGAGGCACCCAACCACAGCAGTGAGTCCCTGTCTGAGAAATGGGCCTGCTCCACCACCATCCTTTTAGCAAACTACAGTGTCATATTTCAGGGTCACAGGTAAATACAGGGGAGATAAGCCCTGGCATGTGACCTAGAGGATGACACTTCTCAATCTCAGGATTCAGATACACAAATTGCCTCCTTCCTACCCACTTATCATGATTCCCTTCATTGATCACTGCCCCATCCCCCACACACACTCTTGGGAAACCAGGGTTACTGCAGAGCCTTGTGGCAGTGGGGATGTGGCAGTGGACACTATGTGCTCACCCTCAGAAGCCTGATAGTGCCCATCTCTGTGGCCCCACTGCCTCACTTCTCTTGGGGGTCCTGCGATGATGAAGTTTTGGGGGAGCTGGGTGGGAGGAGGTCTGGCTGGGCCCCACCTAGAAACTTCCCTGTGACCCCACCTGAAACCATGCAGTTCTCAGGAAGTGGGACCAGCAAAGCTGTGGACTTGCCCCAGGAGCCCTGAAAAGATGTGGAGGAGGCAACTGTGGTTCATTCTCTTCCCAGGGCCAAGAACTGGACCTGTGCTCCAGGCCTCTGGTCTTCAAACCAGTTCTAGAAGAGTCCAGCAGAGTGTGGTGGCACTAACTCATCTCCCTTCTTTCTCCTTGGTCCTTTACTCCAAAACTGGCATCTAGTGCACAAGACAGCAACGTGGTGGGCAGGTACACATCATACCACCAAGCATCTCCTTGTATGGTTGGATGGGTGGAGAAACTGTGGCTCGGCCCAGTCTGGAATTACTTCCCACAGCTCTGCC
>NW_007109244.1:0-935 GCF_000164805.1 Carlito syrichta
GGGCTTCTGTAAAGTAAAACTGAATGGTATTGGTAGCTACTAAAATAGAAAAGGAATCATAATTCTTAATATACTGGTTACCTTGTCTTTTGTCTTTGCATTTTAGAAATAAGTATAATTTTTCAGGAGTGACAAGTGGAGATGCAAGAATGTGTTGGTAACATTTTTGAGGTTTTCTCACTGTGCTGGTGGCACTATGATTTTAGGCTATAATCAGGTATCCTTAGCATTTGAGAAAACATTGACTTGTGACTTGAGGTCACCCCAAAGGTGCACATGAGCATAATTGTGACAATGTTTACTGGCTCACTAACCTGGCTTATATTGTTTTACAAATGGAGTTTTATCTTTCATCACTAAAATTTCAGTTGATTTGATTCAATTGTTTGCTGTGATCTACACAAAGCATCATATCCTTATGTCTGTGTCTCCTCAGCTCTTCTTTCAAATATGGAACCTAGATTTCAATTTTGTAATTTGAAAGGTAAAAAATGATTGTAGTGATCTCTATGCCTATTTAGAAAGAAAATTAGTTTCAAGTTGGATAAAAATGTATTTGAAATAGTGTATAAGGTGAACTTAGACCTAGTGTTTAGGTTGTTAATTTATTACTTCCTTTTGACATGAAGGAGAGTTTTGAGAATTGATTGTTTCTTATGTTTCTCTTTTTAAAATATTTTTTATTATAAAGATGCGGGGCACAATTCAGGGTTAGGTATACAAACGTTGATCATGCCAGTACCCTTGCTGATGAGGTATGCCCCACCCCTAGCAGTTTCCCTCAACTGCCAGTCCCACTCCCCTCCCCTGACAGTTTCCCATTACTGCCAAACATTTTCTCATAGTATTATGATTGGTCAAGTTTTGCTTATGAGTGAGAACATATGGTACTCTGTTCTTTGTTTCTGTGATAGACTACAGAGTATCATCAACTC
>NW_007109245.1:0-779 GCF_000164805.1 Carlito syrichta
CGCACCCAACATAGGTGCGCCAACATTCATAAAGCAACTTCTAGGAAAACTAAAGAAAGACATTGACTCTAACACCATAATAACTGGGGACTTTAATACACCACTCACAACCTTAGACAGATCATCAGGACAAAAAATCAGCAAGGAGATCCGGAACCTCAATGAGACTCTGGACCAAATGGACTTAATTGATACCTATAGAACACTCCATCCAAAGACCACAGAATACACATTCTACTCATCACCACATGGAACATATTCTAAGATCGACCACATAATTGGACAAAAATCAAGTATAAGAAAAGTTAAAAGGACTGAAATTCTACCATGCACCTTTTCGGACCACAGTGGAATAAAAATAAACATCGACACCAACAAAGTCCCCCCAAAACCCACAAAGACATGGACACTAAACAGCATGGTGCTAAGTAACTCCTGGGTCAATGATGACATCAAAATAGAGATCAAAAGATACCTGGAAACAAATGAAAATAAATAAACATCTTACCAAAATCTCTGGGATGCCTTAAAAGCGGTAATAAGAGGGGAATTTATATCCCTACAAACACACATGAGGAAAATGGAAGTAACAGAAATTGACAGCCTAACAAGCCACCTAAAGAAGCTGGAAAAGCAAGACCACAAAAAGCCTAATTTCAGCAGAGGAATCCAGATTATCAAATTAAAAGCCCAAATCCAGGACATAGAAGACAAAAGATAATACAAAAAATCAATGAAACAAAAAGCTGGTTCTTCGAAAGGGTAAACAAGATTGATGG
>NW_007109246.1:0-702 GCF_000164805.1 Carlito syrichta
CAAATGCGAATTCAGTATGCAAAAACAGATTCTGATATAATATCTAAAATGCTGGACACTTTTGATGACACAGATAAGAAAAAAGCTAAAACTGTGGAACAGACTGCAACAACTGCAAACAAAAAGCCTGGCCAGGGAATGCCAAATTCAGCTAATACCCAAGGAAATGCAAAACCAAATCCCCAAGTTCCCTGATTACCCTCCAAACTATATTTTATTCCTTAATAACTTACCAGAAGGGACTAATGAGATGATGTTATCCATACTGTTTAATCAGTTCCCTGGTTTCAAGGAAGTACATTAGGTACCTGGGAGGCATGACATTGCCTTTGCTGAATTTGAAAATGATGAAAAGGCTGGTACTGCCAGGGATGCTTTACAAGGATTCAAAATCACACAATCCCATGCAATGAGGATCACCTATGGCAAGAAATAACATCTGGGGCAGTCATCTTTAAAAGACTTGGTGTCATTTACAGTGTTTGTTTTGATAACATTCGGTCAGGTCATTTTAATAGTTGGAGGTAGAGGGGAGTGAAAGTGAAATTTTTCTGAAGGACATACATTATCTAGCATTTCTTTACCTATAGTGAACTATGAAATATGAAGGCCTTAATTTTATACAATAAACTATTATCTGTTTAAAAAAAAAAAAGGAAACCAGACTGTGCAGAGAGAGGGTGTGTGGTTGGGTGTAGAGGG
>NW_007109247.1:0-936 GCF_000164805.1 Carlito syrichta
CACCTTTGGAATTTTATAAATAACTCTGTGCACAGTCTGTGTGTATGTTAGGCATTTCGGAGCTCAAACATTCTACATGTGTATGCATGGTGTGTCCCACACTGATTTGAGGTGGACGGCGCATGCATGTGGGTCTAAGTGGCTGCGTGTCTGTGTGTCGTGTCGTGTGCACGATGGGTGCACACTGATACGTGCATGTTTTAGTGTGGATCCTGTGCTGTTGTTTCTAGGTATTGTGCTCGGTTCAATATTGGTGTGTACATTCCTACCACATGTGTGCAATTCCATAAGACTCTATGTCGGGGTGTGTGTGTGTTTGAGGAAGTTGGGCCAGTGTCTTTTGTAGCAGGAAGACTAGAAGAGAGTACAGCTAGCTAGTACTACTGGCTTCCTGGGCAGTGCTATTTGACTGCTTTTCCTCTTCTTTAACCTTTGGAGCTTATGTTTCAATCATGGAAAGAATGTCTCTATAGAAATGCTGGTTGACAGAGGGTCGGCTTTGATGTGTTGTATGCGTATGTGTGGATATTTCTTTCGTTTTGTTTTGTTTTAAAGGACAGCTGTGAATGTATTTTTTTTAAAGATATTTCTCTGCAGTGTGCCTAGGGAATGCAAAACATTACATCTGAAGCTCAGTCTTTCAGGGTTTTGGTTGCATAAATTAAAGATTTATTCACCAACTTACTATCTGCGGTAAATTGGCCAACAGAAAGCTGACTGCACACAGCGAGGGTGTGTGGGTGTGTGTGTGTGTTGGGGGGACAAGAATGTGTTTTTGGGTAGACTTTTTAAAGATTGTTTTACTCTAAGTGTAGTCATTTTTAAAAGGATTTGAGTAACTACACTATGCTCAAGTAGAACATTTGTCAAAAGTAATCATCCGAGTTTTCCTGAAGGACCTTGCTCTGGTATGGGTCTAAATTCTAGCAAAGGGTT
>NW_007109248.1:0-1264 GCF_000164805.1 Carlito syrichta
CAGGGTCTAGTAGAGGCCATTGAGCACATGAGTCATTCCTGCAGGAGTCTTATCGTGAATTAGATGCACCTCAAGGCTCAGGGGCCCACATATGTTCAGCCCCTCCAAGGTCCTTGAGGCTTCCAGCAATGTGTTTACATGGTCACTTGTTCTTAAAGAATGTAGATGTCAGATATTTTAACCACAGACTGTTAAGTTTATGGTCGTAGCATACAGTGAAGTTTCGCCAGGCTCAGTGGCTCAGTCTGTAATCCTGCACCTTTGGGAGGCTGAGATGAGTGGATTGCCTGATCCCGTGAGTTCGAGACCCACCTGGGCAGCGAGACCTCGTCTCTACAATAAATCAAAAAATCACCCAGGCATGATAGTGCATGCCTGTAATTCTGGCTACTTGGAAGGCTGAGGTGGAAGGATCGCCGGAGCCCAACAGTTTGAGGCTGCGGTGGCTGGGAGTGGCCACTGCACTCTAGTCTGGGTGAGAGAGTGAGACCCCAACTCAAAAAAAAAAAAAAAAAGAAGTTTCACCTCTTGCAAATCCTCATTGCTCTGCCTATTCTTTCCTCCTCTCCCTCTTCTTCTTTTAATAGATCATGACTTTGGTGTGACATCTAATCCCTGGTGAACACTAAATTTATTTATGCATTTTACTGTTTTCACAATTTTGCCTTTTTCCAGAGGCTATATTGTGGAATTATACAGTTTGTTGCCTTTTCACATTAGTTTATTTTACTTCATAATATATATCCATACTTCCTCTGTCTTTGTGGCTTGATAACGCACACCTTTTTAGTGCTGAGTAATGATATTTCATTACTTTGTTGGACCATGGTTTTTTATCAGTTCACCTACTGAAGGACATCTTGGTTGCTTCCAGGTTTTGGTGATTATGAATTATTTGTCTATAATCATCCTTGTTCAGGGTTTTGCATGAACATAGCTTTTCAAATCATTTGGATAAATACCAAGAAGCATGGTTGCTCAAGCATATGGTGAGAGTTTTTTTAGTTTTATGAGAAGGTGCCAAACTGTCTTCTAGAGGCTGTTCCATTTTACATTTCCGCCGGCAATAAATGAGAGCATAAGTTGCTCTATATCCTTACCAACACTCAATATTATCAGTGTTCTCTATTTTGGTCATTATATTAAGTGTGGAGTAATTTCTAGTTGTTTTAACTTTCATTTCCCTGATAAAATATGACATCAAAGAACTTGTCATAAACTTATTTGTCATTTTTCTATTTTGTTTCATGAGATGACTGTTTAA
>NW_007109249.1:0-1387 GCF_000164805.1 Carlito syrichta
CAACCATTAAAAGCTATGATCATGTTCATTCTCTAGGTGGGGGACTGGAGCTCACAGAGATTGATCCCCAGTGAAAACCAGGGAGTTACAGTACTGCCATCATCAGTGGGGCAGGAGGGCAACAGAATGCAGCAGGACAAAAAGCACACAAAGTTTAAAAACGTAAAGTGGCAGAGAGGGGTTAAAAACGGTTAAAATTATTTCTTTTAAAGATCAACCTGCAGGCTCCAAATCTGATAGACATGAGGCTTGAGAAAACTAAACAGCCTCTACTAGTTAGCAGCAAAGTATGCTGCTAAAAGGAAGAGAATGTTTGAACAAAGATGGATAAAGGTGCTTTCCTGGAAATGCAAGATAGTAACCAATTCACAACCTTACCCCAAATCCTCTCTTTGTGAGGTCATCAGTTTACAACCCCTGCTTGTTAAGCACATCCTGGAGACAGTTTGTTCTTTGAAAATCTGGTTTTGCTAAGTACAACCTTGCAAATTCCAAAGAAAAAAGTATAGCCATACAACCTGCCCCCCACCCCCTTACGAAAGCTAACATATAAAACCTCTCTCCTCTTTCTCTGGGTTGCTCAGCCTTGGAGCATTAGCCCACTGAGTAGCACTGGTGCTAATAAAACACTACTTCTGAAGATAGTCTCGGTGTCATGGCCTCTCTGTTTTCTTGCAACATTTCACTCAGTTTTTCACGACAACCTCCCAAATAACATTCATCCCCCGGTAACAGCACTGCCCTTCACCATTTTGGAGGATTACAATGGACAGGGTCTTTGTTTTTTTAAGTGGAAGATTGGAAAGAGAAAAACTGCTTTATTTGCATATTTTTCCTGCTAAAAGGCACGACAAGGCTTTTCCTCCAAGAATATTAAGCTTCAGAGAAATGACGTTATAAATGACACCTTGAAATTCTGAAAAGTTAAATTAATAAAATTGAAAACAGTTCAATCAGGGAAACATCAAAGATCACGTACAAGCTGTCATTAAAAACAGTTGGTCCAGCTCAGTGAAATCAGCTTGTAATCCCAGCACTTTGAGAGGTCGAGGTGGGTGGAATGCCTGAGCCTGTAGTTTTGAGACCAGACTGGTCAACTTGGCGAGACCTCAACTCTACAATAAATTAAAAATTAGCCAGCTGTGGTAGCATGCACCTGTAGTTCCAGCCACTTGGAAGGCTGAGGCGGAAGGATCATTGGAGCCCAGCAGGTCAACGTTGGAGTAGCGGTGATCATGCCACTGCACTCCAGTCTGGGCGACAGAGTGAGACTTTGACTCAAAAAAAAAAAAAAAACCTCAAAAAACAAAAAGCAGTTGCCTGGAATTTATTATACAGACAGAAAGTAGATTAGTGCTTGCCTAGGACAAGAGGAAGTGGGCACAGG
>NW_007109250.1:0-707 GCF_000164805.1 Carlito syrichta
AAGTGTGAATTATATTCCGATGAAGCAAAAAAGAGTACTATACATAAACATTGTTGTACTCTGTGCCATGTAACAGCAGTTATTACAATTCATCCTGTACAAATGTGGAGATGGGAGGAATATAAGTTAAGGAAAATGAAAACATCCTAGATATATGCTTCATCTTCTTCTTTCTGACCTGTCTTCTTCCTCCCATGTTTATAAAACGCTATTCCCTTTTTGTAAAATTATGTACTCAAAAGTGAACAATTTAAAAAGGAATTCAAATGTGAACAAACAGTTTAGCAGATTAGTGCTCTACAACAGTACATTGAAGGAGTTTATGAAATGTGCCTTTCTGTGAGGAAGAGAGAGGATCAAATGCAGAAGTCACATTCCCGCTGTCCTATGCAGTGCACTATGACTGCTAAGAGGATGTGGATAGACTTAAGGGTTACCATTTCAGCATCTCTTTCATCAGGATCCCTTGTTGTTGGTGGTGATTATATCCCTTGCCTTTTCACTTGGTATTGGCACCAAGAATACATCTCTAACCTTGTCTTGTAATGTTTAGTAGCCTTAACAAATCCTCCTTGCTCCAGTGGAAACCTTACTCATGTTGTTATTCAGAGGAATTGAACCATTCAGCGGGCTGTGTTTCCTCATAGTACACAGCTCAATTTTGGTAAAAAGAGAAAAAGATATTAGTGAATTGAAATCCCGTGCCT
>NW_007109251.1:0-1152 GCF_000164805.1 Carlito syrichta
CTGGCACCTGGTTTCTTGTAGTGCAAATCAAGAAGTGATCTATCATATTTTCCTGAACTAATGACAAAGTAAATATAATACTTTAGAATTTGCATAAATCTTGGAGATTTTTTTCATTTGTCATATATACAGAGACTGAATCTTGAAGAAACTAATTTGTCACAGAAATTAAATAGGGTGAGAATTTAAGTTTCCTGTTTTTGTGTGGGCTCTTTATTCTAAAGCACAGTGGATTAGAGTTACATTTTTCAGCCTCTAAGTTTTATCTTACTGAAAAAAATAAAAACAATTACAAATGCATGCATGTATTTATTTACACAAAAAAATTTATGTACATAGCATTATTAATTTGTATTGGACATTACTTTAGGTGACTCTACTAAAAGCCAGAAATAGTTTAGACTGAGATAGGTCCTACCTTTGAGAATTTGCTAGAGTCAAAGAGACCCCTTCTAAAATGACTCAATAATCACTAAAATGACTCTTCTCCAAAGACAATGCTAAGGCAAGGCTCCAGTATATATCTTAATCTAGGTTATTACTGAATGTAAGTCATGTGATGGCATCTAATGAAAAATTTTCATTGAAAAAAATCAGTGTTAACAACTGAAACAAGAGAGCTGTAATGGGTTCGGCTATGTTTTTCTGGCCTAGATTGTGTTCCTATAATATGCAGAGAAGAGGAATTGATGACCTGTGAGCTATAGTGTCCTCCTCGTCTCATTTGAGTGTTTGATTTTCAGTGTTATTTTTTATTTTTATTTTTTTTGAGTTGGAGTCTCACTCTGTCACCCAGACTGGAGTGCAGTGGCCGCTCCCGGCCACCGCAGCCTCGACCTGCTGGGGATCCGGTGATCCTTCCACCTTAGCCTTCCAAGTAGCCAGAATTACAGGTGCACGCTACCACGTCCAGCTGATTTTTTGAGTTATTGTAGAGATGAGGTCTGGCCAAGTTGCCCAGGCGGGTCTCGAACCCGCGGGCTCAGGCAATCCACTCACCTCAGCCTCCCAAAGTGCTGGGATTTCAGACTGAGCCACCGAGCCAGGCTAATCTTCAGTTTTAAAAAGGTGGTCAGAGTGGTTGCTTTATAATGGAAAAGTTGAACAAAAAAACCCCATCAGCCTGGAGGCTTATTGGCACAGCCCAAGTCT
>NW_007109252.1:0-783 GCF_000164805.1 Carlito syrichta
ATTGTGAGATTTTCAGAGTTTTTTGGTTTTTTGGGTTTTCTTTTTTTTCATTTTGATTTTAGTTTCAGGGTATACACATGCATTGGATGGATGGACAACACTATGTTTGTTTATTCACCTGTTGATGGACACTTTGGCTGCTTTCACCTTTTGGCGATTGTAACGGACACAGGAGTACAAATGTCTGTATGAGTACCTGCTTTCAGTTCCTTTGAGATAGATAACAGAAGTGGAATTACTGGGTCATATGTGAACTCCATGTTCAATCTACATAGATTAGTGGCCATATTGTTTTACACAGTGGCTGCATCATTTTACTATATTCTTCCTTATTTAGGTATAAATAATATGTGTTTCTGATACATCACATTTTGTTTATCTATTCCTCTCTTGATGGACACTCAGGCTGTTTCCAACTTTTCAGTATTGTGACTAATGGTCCCATAAATATTTATACTAGTTTGTGTTGGAATACCTGTTTTCTTTCGCAGTAAAACCAGTCTTTACTTAACATTGTCAATAGGTCCTTGGACACTGCTACTTTAAGTGAAATGATTTATAATAAAAACAACTTTACCACAGGCTAATTGATATAAACAAGAAATATTAAGTTCCTAGAGCATATTTCTGGGCAGGGAAATATCACCAAACCTCTAAATAAATACCAAAGAATTTCTAATATTAAACATTGAAATGACTGTGAGCTCTCTATTCATTTAAGAAGAAGTAGTAAAAGCAAGTAGCCTCATTCCTTACTCCATTATTCCAGTTTAGGGTTCCACG
>NW_007109253.1:0-757 GCF_000164805.1 Carlito syrichta
ATGTAAAGGGGCCTGGTCACTCCAGCTACCGATAACTGGATTGCAATTAAAAGGGACTTTTGTCACTTCTTTGCTGGGCAATGGGGCCAATTACCTAAAACCCTTTGCTAGAATTTAGACCCATACCAGAGCAAGGTTCTTCAGGAAAACTCGGATGATTACTTTTGACAAATGTTCTACTTGAGCATAGTGTAGTTACTCAAATCCTTTTAAAAATGACTACACTTAGAGTAAAACAATCTTTAAAAAGTCTACCCAAAAACACATTCTTGTCCCCCCAACACACACACACACCCACACACCCTCGCTGTGTGCAGTCAGCTTTCTGTTGGCCAATTTACCGCAGATAGTAAGTTGGTGAATAAATCTTTAATTTATGCAACCAAAACCCTGAAAGACTGAGCTTCAGATGTAATGTTTTGCATTCCCTAGGCACACTGCAGAGAAATATCTTTAAAAAAAATACATTCACAGCTGTCCTTTAAAAGAAGAAAAATGGAAAACAAAAGAAATATCCACACATATGCATACAACACATCAAAGCCGACCCTCTGTCAACCAGCATTTCTATAGAGACATTATTTCCATGATTGAAACATAAGCTCCAAAGGTTAAAGAAGAGGAAAAGCAGTCAAATAGCACTGCCCAGGAAGCCAGTAGTACTAGCTAGCTGTACTCTCTTTCTAGTCTTCCTGCTACAAAAGACACTGGCCCAACTTCCTCAAACACACACACACCCCGACATAGAGTCTCATGG
>NW_007109254.1:0-853 GCF_000164805.1 Carlito syrichta
AAGTAGCTGACTTACTAGCTGGCCAGCTGTCTAGCCACCTGAATTAACTGCCTAACTACCTAGCTATCCAGCAGACTACCCAGCTGATTTAACTAGCTGACTTGAGGATGTAGCGAGCTGGCTAGCCAGCATACTTAACTAGGTATCTACCTAGCTTGAAAGATGATTAGCCAGTTGACTTATCGAGCTGACATAACTAGATAGCCTAAAGGCTAGCCAACTGACTTAAGTAGCTACCTACCCACATAGCCTACTGGCTTGCGAGCTGAGTTAACTACTTAACTACCTAGCTAACCTGCTGGCCAGTGAACAGACTTAACTAGGTGGCTAGCCAGATGACTTAACTAACTGACTTAACTAGCAAGCCAGCTGACTTAACTAGCTGACTTAACTAACTAGCTAACTAACTAACCAGCTGACTTGTCTAGATGATTTAACAAGCTAGCTACCTAGCTTGCCAGCCTACTCAACTAGCTGACTTAACTAGCTAGCCAGCTGGATTGCCAACTGACTTAATAAGTTGACTTAACTAGCTAGCCAACTGGTGGCCAGCTGACTTAATTAACTTATTTAACCAGCTAGTCAGCTGGTAGCCAACTAGCTGGCTACCTACCTAGCCAGATGGCTAGCCAGTTGACTTAACTAGGTGATTTATGGTAGCAAGTTGGCTATCCAGCTCACATAACTAGCTAGCTACCTACCTAGCCAGCAGTCTAGCCTGCAGAATTAACTAGTGCATTGAACAGTTAGCCTGCTGGCTAGCAAGCTGACTTATCCAGCTAGTTACATACATAGCCAGCTGACTAAACTACCTGACTCAACTATCTAGCCAGTTGGCTAGCCAGCTGACTTA
>NW_007109255.1:0-1082 GCF_000164805.1 Carlito syrichta
TATTCTCCCAGTCACCAGGGGATCATTTTAAAACTTTCTTTTTTTTCAGGAACAAGAGATTGTTCTTCAACTAGACCATATAGAAATTATGTTTCAATAGCAGTGTATATTTAATTAGAGTAATCTCACTTGAATTTACTTACCTAATGTATTATTTAGCAAGTAGACCGTCTTGTTTGCCAAGTACCATGGAGATCTCTGATAAGAACTTCTGTTATGAGGACATTACAGTTAAAAATCAGGCATGTCTGAGGGTTATATTTTAAGTCTTTGAGAATGTGACTGTCCTACTCAAACAGAAACTGAGATGTGAGTGGTCTGCTGTTGGGAGGGTGGGGTCTACACACCAGAGATTGTCTTCTGTAATGCACACGCATGTACCAAAGTTTCTTTGGAAATTGATATCTTCTGACTGCCAAGTAAGTCAAGTTCACCTTAAAACTTACTCCAGGTTGTTTTCAGTGTTATTTTCCCCAAAGTCAGGTCAGTTGTCTATTAGGAGACTTACTTGATGATGAGTGTTTACAAGGAGTCGGTGCTGCCCTCAGAAGAACTCCGGTCAAGCCTCTGAGTCCCCTGTACCCATCTGCCACCCTGAGGAATCCATACTAGCAGCAGAAATTTATCAGACTTAGTGAGAATGGAAAGTGCCATGTCTCAGACTGTGACCTTAAACCTTAGCTCCTAAAATGTGAAACAACACCATTTCTTCCTGTTTCCCAAAACAAGAGCAAATAACTCTAAGCCTTGCCATTCTTTGAAAGGCTCTCAAGTTACTTTCCTTCAGGCATTTTTGGTACCTGTAATGCTACTTCAAGAATATCTTCTTCCCACAGGTTGGAATTTCATCAGAGAGAATGCATGTATGGGGTAGGGAGGGTCAGATCATTTCACCCCATCTCTGAAATAGGAACACCTCAAATCAGCATGGCTGAATCTCACTGTCATTGTCATTAGTATTTCAATAAACAAATGGTTTTAAATGCAGTCTTGGGCACCATTGTCACATAAATGTTAAATGCTATTCATATAATGCCCAGGAAAATAGAGAGGGACATAGAAAATGCATTTTGAGACTGGAC
>NW_007109256.1:0-463 GCF_000164805.1 Carlito syrichta
CATCCCCCTCCCCCCCATAGTTTCCCAGTACCGTCAATCATTTTCTTATAGTATTACATTGGATGTTCAAGGTCCATTATAAGAGTGAGAACATGTGATACTCAGATCTTTGTTTCTGTGAGAAGTCACTCAGTATTATAGACTCTAGTTCCATCCAGGTTGCTGCGAAATTCATGACTTTGTTCTTTTTTATGGCTGCGTAGTATTCCATTGTGTATATGTACCACATTTTTTAATCCAGTTCTCTTTTTAATGGGCAGCATGGTTGTTTCCAGGTTCTTGCTATTGTGAACAATGCTGCGATAAACATACATGTGCAGGTATCTTTTTTATAGAGTGATTTGAGTTCTTCAGGGTATATTCCCAGTAGGGGGATTGTGGGGTCATATGGAAGGTCGATTTTTAGAGCTTTTATGAATTGCCACACTGCTTTCCACAGAGGTTGCACTAGTTTTACACTCCC
>NW_007109257.1:0-808 GCF_000164805.1 Carlito syrichta
AACCCACAGTCAGCATACTCCTAAACAGACAAAAATTGGAACCATTTCCCCTGAAAACTGGAACAAGACAAGGATGCCCACTCTCTCCCCTCCTGTTCAACATAGTATTGGAAGTCCTGGCTTCAGCAATCAGAGAAGAGAAGGCAATCAGGGGTATTCAAATAGGAAAAGAGGAAGTCAAATTATCTCTCTTTGCAGATGATATGATTGTGTACATTGAAAACCCAAGAGAATCTGTCAAAAACCTCCTTACACTGATAAAGGCCTTTGGCAAAGTCTCAGGATACAAAATAAATGTGCAAAAGACAAAGGCATTTCTTTACACCAATAACAAACAAACAGAAGCCCAAATAAAAAACACAATTCCATTCACAATAGCCACAAAAAAAATGAAATACCTTGACATCTTCCTAACCAGAGACATGAAAGACCTTTACAATGAAAACTACAAAACACTGCTCAAAGAAATCAAAGATGACACAAACAAGTGAAAAAATATCCCATGCTCATGGATTGGAAAAATCAACATTGTGAAGATGTCCATCTTACCTAAGGCAATCTACAAATTCAATGCAATACCCATCAAATTACCAGCAACATTCTTCTCAGACCTAGAAAAAAACAACACAGGAATTCATATGGAAACATAAACGTCCAAGAAAAGCCAGAACAACTCTCAGCAAAAAAAAAAAAAAAACAAAGCAGGTGGTATCACATTACCAGACTTCAAACTCTACTATAAAGCTACAATCATCAAAACAGCTTGGTATTGGTATAGAATAGGCATATAGATCAATGTAATAGAATT
>NW_007109258.1:0-819 GCF_000164805.1 Carlito syrichta
CTTCCTTGCTTGCCTACTGTGTGTCTGTTGACCTTCTGCTCATACTATTTATAATAGATCCATTGCCCTTTGTTGGAGGTCATGCCTCCTCTCTTTGTATAGTCCATGTGACCATACCATCCCCATCCAGTAATTTATAATTATGCACTGTGCTCCCTACAGTTCTTCCTATTTTACAAATTCTGTAAGCCTTTTGTTTTCATGCCTATTTCTTCCCCCTTCCCCTGTGGTCTTGTCCTTTCCCCTTACAACTCTATTTTGCAGTTTCCTTATTGCCTTTTTTTCAATATTTGTACACTTTTCTCCTCTTCCCTATACAGTGCTGCCTCTAATTTTGTTTATCCCTTGTTCAGTTTTCAGTCTAACTCTCCAGTGTCCTCTGTGAGGACGATTTTCCTTCTTTTCTGTTGACATGCTATTTGCCATTCCCTCTTTCTAGTGTGATTCATATGTCTGTGTTCTTTAAAGAACTTTGCAACTACAGGTAAAGAACTGAACAGAATTTGGGCAAGTGGGGAAATAGCCTGGGAACTGCAAAGAGAAGAGTAGGAAAGTGGCCTATGGGTTTGAAGGGCTGGGCTGGGTGTCACATAGTGATGGACCTTGGTGAGCCAAGCCTTCACTTGCAAATTGGTTGGAATGTGGTCATTGAATAAAAGGTGTCACAGAGCTAATTCAGATAGACTTTGGAAGCCTTTTCAATTTTAGGGTTTTAGGGTGGTCCCATTAATTCTTCATAATTATGATTCTTCTAGTAAATAATCACAAGTTAGCATTCTTGTATGTCTAAGTTGTATGGGGCCATGATGGGATCATGAA
>NW_007109259.1:0-1037 GCF_000164805.1 Carlito syrichta
CAATCCACTCACCTCAGCCTCCCAAAGCGCAGGATTACAGGCTGAGCCATCGAGTCCAGCGGAACTGGAGTTTTAAATATTAATACTTCCTAAAGTGTTTTTTAATATATTTTTTTTGAGTTGGAGTCTCACTTTCTCACCCAAACTAGAGTGCAGTGGCCACTCCCAGTCACCGCAGCCTCGACCTGCTGGGCTTCGGCGATCCTTCCACCTCAGCCTTCCAAGTAGCTGGAACTACAGGCGCGCACTACCACGCCCGGCTGATTTTTTGATTTATTGTAGATATGAGGTCTTGCCTGCCCAGGCGTGTCTCAAACCCACGGGCTCAGACAATCCACTCACCTCAGCCTCCCAAGGTGCGGGATTACAGGCTGAGCCACCGACCCCACCTGTGTTTCTAAATTTTTAAAAATACTGCCTTTGATTTATATAGAAGAGTAAAAATTATGTCTTTTTAAATGTTGTCTTTTGTGTAGGTTAGAAGAGGGTAAGGAAAAGTTGCATAAAATAAATTTGCAAAAGTAATCTATTGAAGGATATACTTAGAGTGAATTTTGATATTTTCTTACCAGGTAAAAATAGTTACACAGCAATTAGAAGGAAGTAGAGATCTAACAACTAGTGGTAAAAGGAGTGTTCACACACACACGTACACTAATAGGTTTGTTTGTTTTTTGGCAGCAATTTCCTGTCTTGTTTTCTGCTCTCTAAACAAATAATTAGACCACACTATTGCTTTTTTGTAATATTTATCTTTTATTTGCAGTGAGTTCTACAAAATCCTGTGGTATAATCACCCACTTAACAGTGGTTTTCCAATACCAATTTAAACTCCAGATTCCCTTACCACCCTTTCCTTTTTCTCCCCAGAATATATTCTAAAACTATTTCCGTGGAACATGAATTCTGTGGAGCCGGGCTCTTTTCATATTTTAAAAGTTCATACCTCTAGCCGGGCTCAGTTGCTCAGCCTGTCATCCCGCGCTTTTGGGAGGCTGAGGTGAGTGGATTGCCTGAGTCTGCAGGTTCGAGAACCC
>NW_007109260.1:0-893 GCF_000164805.1 Carlito syrichta
TTCTGTACCATATTTTTTTAATCCAGTCCTCTTTTGGTGGACAGTATAGTTGGTTCCATGATCTTGCTATTGTGAACAGTGCTGTGCTAAACATACGTGTCCAGGTATCTATTTTATAGAGTGATTTGTGTTCTTCAGTGTATAATCCCAGTAGGGGGATTGTGGGGTCATATGGAAGGTCGATTTTTAGAGCTTTTAGGAATAACCACACTGATTTCCACAGAGGTTGCACTAGTTTACACTCCCACCAACAGTGTAGAAAGTGTTCCATTTTCACCACCTCCTCTCCAGCATATCATTTTCTGAGTTATTGATAATGGCCATTCTGACTGCAGTTAGGTGGTATCTCAGTGTAGTTTTAATTTGCATCTCCTTGATAACTAGTGAGGTTGAACCTTTCTTCATGTATCTGTTGGTCACTCATATGTCTTCTTTTGAGAAGTGTCTGTTCATATCTTTTGTCCACTTTGTAATGGGGTTGTTTGTTTCTTTTTTTTATTTTAAGTTGGAGTCTCACTCTGTCGCCCAGACTGGAGTGCAGTGGCCACTTCGGGCCACCACAGCCTCGACCTGCTGGGCTCCGGTGATCCTTCTGGCTCAGCCTTCCGAGTAGCTGGAATTACAGGCACATACTACCACGCCTGGCTAATTTTTTGATTTATTGTAGAGATGAGGTCTCGCCTGCCCAGACAGGTCTCGAACCCGTGGGCTCAGGCAATCCACTCACCTCAGCCTCGCAAAGGCCTGGGATTACAGGCTGAGCCACCGAGACCAGCTTGTTTTTTCTTTACAGTATGTTTGAGTTCATTGTAGATCCTAGATGTTAGGCTTTTGTCAGACATAGAGTTGGAAAATATATTTCTCAGTGCGTGGGCTGCCTCCCTGCTCTTTTG
>NW_007109261.1:0-1241 GCF_000164805.1 Carlito syrichta
CCTTCCAGTAGCTGGAACTACAGGTGCGCACTACCATGCCTGGCTCATTTTGATTTATTGGAGAGATGAAGTCTCGGCAAATTGCCCAGGCAGGTCTCAAACCTGTGGGCTCAGGCAATCTACTCACCTCAGCCTCCCTAATGTGCGGGATTACAGGTTGAGCCACTGAGCCTGGCAGTGGTAGTTTCTTTCAGATGTGATACAAGTTGGACAGTTTTTTAGAAACACAAGTTGGTATTGCTTATATTATTTTTGTGCTGTTGCTCTCTTCAAGAACTGGAAGATTCATACTGTAATTTTTAAAAGGTCTTAGATAATCTATGTTTTTAAGTACCAATAAACTTTCACATTATTGATAGGATAAATTTGCAAGTAAACCTCTGACCTTGTTTGCAGTTCTTCAGGGATTATGTAAATAGCTAATTATTAGATGGTATATCTGTATGTTGTGAATTGTGAGTGTGAAGCATTTGATCTTTAATTCGTTGTTGACTTATAATTTATTTCCCAGCTTTAAGATGACAGACCGTTGGCTAAAGAAACCAGAGACATAACTCAAGGAATTTTTGAAATATTTTACTCTCCTTTAAAACTTTTATTTTATTATCTTTTGTAATAATTGAAAAATTTACATTAAATACAAAAAGTGGGATATATGTGACAAGTTTATTCTTTTTGATTTTCCATTATCAATAAACATCAACTAACGTTTACTCGACCTATAACATTCATTTTCCTGATATACTTTGTAAAATATGATGTATCTTTTACTTTATTACTCAGTTGAGTTAAAAGTACTTATGTAAAAATAATAGTGTCAAGAAAGCCCTACAGTGAGCCCTTGTATCTGGGAGCTCCACATCTATGGAATTGATAAAATGCAGATCAAAAATATTTGAAAAAAAATAACCCAAATAAAAATACAATATAGCAACTATGTACATAGCATTTGCATTATATTAGGTATTATACGTAATCTAGACAGGATGTACAGCACAGAGGAGGATGCGTGTAGGTTATCTGCAAATACTACTGAATTTTATATGAGGGACTTGAGCATCTCTGCAGATTTGGGTATCCAAGGGCGCCCTGGAACCGAGGGAGGCTACTGTGCCGAGTAGCTATTGGTCTCTAATTTATTGCTCAGACGATCATGTGTCTGATTTTCAGCTGCTGAGTTAATCATGAACAGAACTAAAATACTTATAAAATCCTTAGAGAGATTGTGTTTCACTTTATTA
>NW_007109262.1:0-1120 GCF_000164805.1 Carlito syrichta
GGATCTAATTAAGCCTCAAGTTGAAGGTCTTGTGAAGGTCATTTGTGTAATGAGGTGCTGATACAAATCTCTACTTTCTCTTGATAAAGTTGTAGTGAAACCTGCCAAGTGACTGGGGAAAGTCTTTGTGTATTCTCGATTCCTTTTCTTCCAGGTTCTTCTCATTATCTTCTTCCTGTGTCCCATGTGGGGATGTTTAGAGGCAGACTAGTTAAGGGCGTTCAGTTAGCTCACACATCGACTTGTTTTGAAAGCCAGATCTGCCGCTTACAATCTGTTTGACTTTGGGCAAGTTTGTGAACTCTTTTAGCCTCAGTTTACTCATCTAGACAGTAAGGAGACTCACAACAGAAGCCCACTCTGGATTAGTGAGTTAATTACATGAGCCACATATCTAGACTACTTAAAACAGTACCAGGTGCATTTTAATTACGATGGAAGTGTTTGCTGTTATTATCATTATTATAGTATCAGGAAATATTGACTGTGCCCTTCTAGTTCCTTCCCTCTCTTCCCAGTATGAACTGGAAAAAAGCAAATTTCCTCATGTATATGTTTAAAAGAAACATGGTGTGTTAGCATCACAAAGACCTAGGTTCAAATCTCATTTGTTGTTACCTTTTGCTCTAGTGTGAAACTTTGTTCAGACAAACTGTTTCCCTTTATAGCTGGCCTCTCCCTGCCCCCTCCCTTGGGGAGTGGCCTCTGACCAAGGTTGTCTCCTAAGGGTATGCATATTACCAGCAATGAGTTATGGAATGCAGGTGACCAATCATAACTGAAAACAATGAAGTCATCACTCAATCAATATAATTGTACTCACCATATAGGGATTTGAATAATTAGCTTGATTGCTTTGATTAAAAAACTGCTTGCCATAGTGCCTCAAGGTGTGGATTCTTCACCCACCTGCCACTCTCAGTGCCTCCTGTAAGTTTTTGTTTTTTTTTTTAGTCAAAGTCACACTCTGTCACCCAGGCTGGAGTGCAGTGGCACGTTCACAACCACCGCAGCCTTGACCTGCTGGGTTTAGGCAATGCTTCCACCTCAACCTTTCAAGTAGCCAGAACTACAGGTGCATGCTACCATGCCTGGATTGTTTTTTTGTTGATGCTGTTGT
>NW_007109263.1:0-752 GCF_000164805.1 Carlito syrichta
CAGACTTTTTCCCAGTCTGTAGGCTGTCTTCCTGCTCTCTTGATGGTTTCTTTGGCTTTGCAGAAGCTTGTCAGTTTAATAAGGTCCCATTTGTCTATCTTCTCTCTTAAGTCCTGTGGGTTTCGGGTTTTGTACAGGAATTGGATGCCAGTTCCGATTTCCATGAGAGTATTTCCTTCCTTTTCTAAGGTTCTTATGGTTTGAGGTTTTACATTTAGGTCTCTGATCCATTTGGAGTTAACCTTTGTGCATGGGGATAGATAAGGGTCCTATTTCAATCTTCTGCATGTGGTCAACCAGTTTTCCCAGCACCATTTACTGAATAGGTTCTCTTCTCCCCACTGGTAGGTGGTGGGGGCTTTGTCGAAAATGAGTTGGTTGAGGAATTGAGGTTTTGCTTCTGGAATCTCAATTCTGTTCCATTGATCTATATACCTGTTCCTGTACCAATACCAAGCTGTTTTGATGATTGTAGCTTTATAGTAAAGTTTGAAGTCTGGTATTGTGATACCACCTGCTTTGTTTTTTTTACTGAGGATTGTTCTGGCTATTCTTGGACGTTTGTGTTTCCATATGAATTCCTGTGTTGTTTTTTCTAGGTCTGAGAAAATGTTGTTGGTAATTTAATGGGTATTGCATTGAATTTGTAGATTGCCTTAGGTAAGATGGACATCTTCACAATGTTGATTCTTCCGATCCATGAGCATGGGATATTTTTCCACTTGTTCGTGTCAGCTTTGATTTCTTTGAAC
>NW_007109264.1:0-775 GCF_000164805.1 Carlito syrichta
CTGCAGTGAACACGTGCGCATAGGTGTCTTTGTTATGTTACAACCTTTGTCCCATTGGGTTGATACCTAATAGTGGGATCTCATGGTAGATCTACTTTTAGTTCTTTGAGAAGTTTCATATCACGTTCTGTAGAGGTTGTACGAACTTACACTTCCACCAACAGTGTTAGTATTCCCTTTTCTCCGCATCCATGTCGGCATCTATTTTTTGAGTTTTTAATCATGGCCATTCTGACTGATGTGAGGTGGTATTTCATTGTGGTTTTAATTTGCATATCCCTGGTGATGAGTGATGTTGAACACTTTTTCATGTTTGTTGGCCATCTGTATGTCTTCTTTTGAGAGATGTCTGTTCATGTCGTTTGCCCTCTTTTTAATAGGGTATGGGGGTGATCTTGATGATATCATTAAGTTTGATAAAGTGCCCTTCTTTTGGCTGGGGATTTGCCTTCCAGGTAGACTGGTGTTTACTTTTTTGGGGGAGGGGCTGAGTGGACAGGGCCTTTATATCATTTAATACAAGGCCATGTAGATTGCTGGCTGACAGAGAACTGAAAAGACAGTGATGTGTGAGAGAGTATGATAATGGAGCCATTTACAGAGGCTTCAGATGAGCAAGAAGTATTGTAACAAAGCTGTCTGCAGGGACCTGGAGGTGTGAAGTGAGCCTTCTCACTCTTTAGACATTTTTCAGCTCAGGCTAAGTGATTCTCTTACAGGACCTTATAGAAAATCATGGCATGGTACCATTATTTCCAGCCATGGACTCATTGAT
>NW_007109265.1:0-744 GCF_000164805.1 Carlito syrichta
TAGATAACTATTACAAAAAAGCAATAGTGTGGTCTAATTATTTGTTTAGAGAGCAGAAAACAAGACAGGAAATTGCTGCCAAAAAACAAACAAACCTATTAGTGTACGTGTGTGTGTGAACACTCCTTTTACCACTAGTTGTTAGATCTCTACTTCCTTCTAATTGCTGTGTAACTATTTTTACCTGGTAAGAAAATATCAAAATTCACTCTAAGTATATCCTTCAATAGATTACTTTTGCAAATTTATTTTATGCAACTTTTCCTTACCCTCTTCTAACCTACACAAAAGACAACATTTAAAAAGACATAATTTTTACTCTTCTATATAAATCAAAGGCAGTATTTTTAAAAATTTAAAAACACAGGTGGGGTCGGTGGCTCAGCCTGTAATCCCGCACCTTGGGAGGCTGAGGTGAGTGGATTGTCTGAGCCCGTGGGTTTGAGACACGCCTGGGCAGGCAAGACCTCATATCTACAATAAATCAAAAAATCAGCCTGGGCGTGGTAGTGCGCGCCTGTAGTTCCAGCTACTTGGAAGGCTGAGGTGGAAGGATCGCCGAAGCCCAGCAGGTCGAGGCTGCGGTGACCGGGAGTGGCCACTGCACTCTAGTTTGGGGGAGAAAGTGAGACTCCAACTCAAAAAAAATATATTAAAAAACACTTTAGGAAGTATTAATATTTAAAACTCCAGTTCCGCTGGACTCGATGGCTCAGCCTGTAATCCTGCGCTTTGGGAGGCTGA
>NW_007109266.1:0-702 GCF_000164805.1 Carlito syrichta
CACCTCCCTCGACGCACTCCCCATTCTCTGCCCAAGCCAAGTTCCCCCCGCCAAACCCCGCCCCCACTCGTACTCCCACCTAGGCTTCCTTGAGTCTGGAGGAAACCCCTAACTCGGTGGCTCAGCCTGTAATCTCGCGCCTTTGGGAGGCTGAGGTGAGTGGATTGTCTGAGCCCTCCGGTTCGAGACCGACTGGGCAACGAGACCTCATCTTTACAATAAATCAAAAAATCAGGCGGGCGTGGTAGCGCACGCCGGTAACTCTGGCTACTCGGAAGGCTGAGGCGGCAGGATCACCGGAGCCCATCAGGCGAGGCTGCGGTGGCCGGAAGCGGCCACTGCACTCCAGCCTGGCAACTGAGTGAGACTCCAACTCAATAATAAAAAAATAAATCACACGATTCCAGAAACACACACACACACACACATACAAACACACACACACACACACATACACACAAGAAACCAAGCATCAGAGGAAAAAGTCTTCCTCGTTCAGTTTTGACACTGACGACCTGTCCCATAGGGAAACATTCGAGAGAGTATGAGGCGGTGTTTCTGACGAATCGTTCATTTCAATGAAAGCTGGCTGGAGGGTGATTTCCCACTCCAAAGCTCTCCGCCCACTCTTTTTCGGGTGTGGCTTTCCAAGCCACACCGTGTGTGTGTGTGTTTCTCTCTCTCTCTCTCTCTCACTCTCTC
>NW_007109267.1:0-727 GCF_000164805.1 Carlito syrichta
CAGCAACATCTGAGAAGTCACCCTGTCGGTCGAGGTGTCCTGGGCCTGGGGGTCTGAGAACAGCACCTCTGCTTCCCAGGCTGGACCCCAGTTTCTGCCTGCTCCTCCTCCTCCTCCTCCTCCTCCTCCTCCTCCTCCTCCTCCTCCTCCTCTTCCTTCCCTCTGGGGAGCCTGAGAGCGATCGGGTTCCACACGGGAGATTCTTCTGGGACTCTGCTCTCCACAGATTCTTTCCTCGAGTCATTCTTCCACCCGGCTAGCCCTGCTTCCTCCGCCCTAGCTGGGCATCGACGAGACAAGAGAAGATAAGGCCATGTCACTGGTCCCCGGGGCCCATGTGGGACTTTCTACGGGGACCTGAAGTCACGTATTCTGGTCCTGCCCTTTGGCTTCCTGGCCATCAACTGATGACCCCAAAAAGGAACTTTCATCCCAGAATGTAAAATAGACCAAATAAATAGGGGTGGAGGCAGAGGGGGCAGAGAAAATGAAGAAACCAAATTTGCACGTGAAGCCCTCCCCTCCCTCCTCCTATGACTGATCTGGTGTTTCCTGTTCTTCCTCCAGCATCCCAGAGTTTGATCCTGTTTCCCCACCCACCTCCCTCCTCTCCCTGCCCCCACCCAAGTCACCACGTACTGGGCATAAAACGTCCCCTGGCTACCTCTCAGTCTGCTCAGCTGTGTGCTTCTTGGAGGCCCACTTTGTCCTATTCTATCTGGATCCA
>NW_007109268.1:0-1092 GCF_000164805.1 Carlito syrichta
ACTTTTAACAATGATCATTTTTGTTTCTGCAACTGCACAGTAAGTGACACATTCTTTTAGCTCCGATTTTCTTTTTCTTTCTTCCTGCCTTCCTTTCCTCCCTCACCTCCCCTTCCCTCCTTTCTTGTAAAGGTCTCACTCTGTCACCCAGGTTGGAGTGCAATAGCATGATCATGGCTCACTTGTAACCTCCAGGTTAAGGCTGTCCTTCTGCCTCAGCGTCCTGAGTAGCTGGAACTACAGGTGTGCACTCCCACATCTGGTTTTAATCTTTTTGATGTTTTGTAGAGACAAGATATCGCTATGTTGTCCAGGCTGGTCTCGAACTCCTGGGCTCTAGCAATCCTCCCATCTGGGCCTCCCAAAGGGCTGGGATTAGAGGCATGAGCCACCACGCCTGGCCCAGATTTTCTTTAAATAATACCACCTCCCAACATATGTTAATTTTAAGACTAATACAGTTTAGAGATATTTTCTTAATTTGTCTAATAAGTGGGTTTACATTCTAATGTGTAGACCCAATTCAAACTGGTCCACAGTGGAAAGGTATTTGTATGTCGGCCAATTTCACATACCGTGATTTCTCCTAATTCTTTTCCCATCAGTATTTCCCTAACACATACTTTGTCCTCCAGTTTTTCTTTTCCTGTAAAATTTTCACACCTTAGCTATCATAACTCACTTTTGTATTCTAAGAGCTCTTATCTGCACACAGATTTTTCTGCTCCTTTTCCCTTTTGCCAAGATTATAGAATTATTTGTGAGAAAAGAAAAATTACTGCTCCTGTATGGTGACTTCTACCCACCACTGCAGCTGAAAGTAGAGACAGATGAGAAACATTCACTGACTTGGATGAGGCCGAAGTCACCTGTAACAACTCTTCAGTGGTGTGATGGCTCTCAGTCCAGGTTGTCTGTTACAGTCTCCCAGGGCTTTAAAAAATCTGGGTGCCTGACCATGTCCTAGGATAACTAAATCAGCTTCCGGGAATGGGAACCAGGCACCTGTTGTGAAACCTCTTTTTTTGACTTTAATGTGCAACCCAGGTGCAGACTTGCTCTAGTAGAGGGTGGTGGGGCCCCGTCGGGTTG
>NW_007109269.1:0-754 GCF_000164805.1 Carlito syrichta
CCATGTGTTTGTTGGCTGCTCGAATGTCTTCTTTTGTGAAGTGTCTGTTCATGTCTTTTGCCCATTTTATAATGGGGTTGTTTGTTTTCTTCTTTTCAGTACGCTTCAGTTCCTTGTAGATCCAGGATGTTAAGCCTTTGTCAGACCTAGAGTTGGCAAATACTTTTTCCCAGTCTGTAGGCTGTCTCCCTGCTCTCTTGATGGTTTCTTTGGCTTTGCAGAAGCTTGTCAGTTTAATAAGGTCCCATTTGTCTATCTTCTCTCTTAAGTCCTGTGGGTTTCGGGTTTTGTACAGAAATTGGATGCCAGTTCCGATTTCCATGAGAGTATTTCCTTCCTTTTCTAAGGTTCTTATGGTTTGAGGTTTTACATTTAGGTCTCTGATCCATTTGGAGTTAACCTTTGTGCATGGGGATAGATAGGGGTCCTGTTTCAATCTTCTGCATGTGGTCAGCCAGTTTTCCCAGCACCATTTACTGAATAGGTTCTCCTCTCCCCATTGGTAGGTGGTGGGGGCTTTGTCAAAGATGAGTTGGTTGAGAAATTGAGATTTTGCTTCTGGAATCTCAATTCTGTTCCATTGACCTATATGCCTGTTCCTGTACCAATACCAAGCTGTTTTGATGATTGTAGCTTTATAGTAAAGTTTGAAATCTGGTATTGTGATACCACCTGCTTTGTTTTTTTTGCTGAGGATTGTTCTGGCTATTCTTGGATGTTTGTGTTTCCATATGAATTCCTGTGTTGTTTTTTC
>NW_007109270.1:0-1456 GCF_000164805.1 Carlito syrichta
AAGAGAGAATAAGAAAGCAAGAATTTTGTTATTTTTCTGTTAAAAGAACAAAGTTTTCTTGGATTATTATACAAGGGTCTTCATTACCTGTTGAATATTCTGCCTAGGAGAAAAAGAGTCACAGTCTTCTCAAAATAATTTCCTGTGTTTCATTTTGTCTTATCAGGGTCTTTGATTACTTAAGAAAACTTAATATTAAACTTAACATTAAAAAAAGACATAACTTTCTGTATTGGTCTTTTAAATTTTTGTCATTTAGTTAAATAGATACCTGAATAATGTTTTAGAGTGATCTGTGATCCTATTTAATCAAGAATTTTAAATATTTTGGTATTTTTGACAAGTTATCAAAACTAAATTATAAATATACTGCTTTGGAACTCAAACCAATTTTGATTTTCCTGAGGGACCTAGAAAATCTCAAAAGATTTGTTTTCTATCCTTAGAAAGCAAAGATGTTAAACTAGGCTTATTTGATATGTTAAATTACATGTGAAACACTGTCAAATAAGAAGTGATCCTAAACATAGAATTTTTGTTATATTTGCTATAAATATGTTATATTTGTTAGGTATATGTTATTAATATAAGTATTAAGAAAATTGCACACAATTTCTAGAAATCTGATATGTCCTGGTATAATGTTATCAGTCATAATTTGAGTTATTATCTTTAAAGTGTTATAAATCACAGAAATAATCAAATTTTCTTGTCAATTGCATTATAATGAACTCTCTTCAGGTCTCTGACCCTGACCATTTTAAATCTTTTTTCATTTGCATAAGTTATTGCTTTCTCTGATGTTTTCTTGAAATCAACTACAGACAAAATTGGTATATCTTCAAAGAGATTCATGGAAAAGACACTGACAAGGACAGGTTCTGAGAACTTGAAAGTCACATCACTGAACTTGATAAGAATTTCAAATCTCTAATAAGAAATTGATTGAATCACAAATATAAAATTATAATTTTTATGACAACTATTGCTGGTTCTTTAATGTTTTGTTTTCCAGTCTTAAAGAGTATTTTTTCTCTTTTTTTATTTAAGTAATATAGCTTCCAGCAATCTGGTAAATTATATTTTGGAAACAGATTTGAAATGATTATCTTTTTCTCCCTATCTGAGTCTTCCAATATTCAATAACTCTTATTGAACATTCTGATTTTCATAGCAATATGGTTAGTTACATAAATTCAATAAGAATGTTATCCTTGTAGCAGGACATGATTGGAAACATTGGTTATATTACCAAGACTTTGACCTGAATGTCAGTTTTGAGAATGATGTACATTGAATCAGATATGACCAGACCATTTTAATGCATTAAGGTTGACTTCATGGAGCCAGTAAGTCCTTTAGAGAAAACCAGCATGGTACCTGGCTTAAAGAGATCGCAGTCTTAAAGGTTAGTTAGAAATGGCAGTTTCTGGCAGACTCAAGAAGCTCAGAATAG
>NW_007109271.1:0-956 GCF_000164805.1 Carlito syrichta
CTTGAACATGCGGGCTCAGGCAATCCACTCACCTCAGCCTCCCAAAGCACTGGGATTACAGGCTGAGCCACCAAGCCCGGCTCCCAACTCATCTTTCAAGACACAGCTTAAGCATCTTGCTTTTTTATTTTTTAAAACTCCCCAAGTATAGTTGCCCACACTTTTCTTTGTGGTACTTCAATACTTTATACATATCTCTTTTGTACACTTATTCCTGTAACAATACTGCTTGCCTACACATCTACTTCTTGTACTAATTTGCACATTCCTTGATGTGATCCATGTGATATTATTGGCTCATTACACAAAATCCCATTGCTCTTCCATTTTGATCCTGGTGGGTAGACTTTATTTGAGTTTTAAGGCAACATCTCATGGTGCTGGGATCACCTAAGCAGAATGCCTGTAGGGTGTGGGAAAAACATGTGAATATATGAGTGAGGGAAGTGTCAGACAACAGGGAATGAGAAGGACTGTGTGTGTGTGTTTAATTTTTTTTCTTGAGATGGAGTCTCACATTGTCGCCCAGGCAGGAGTGCAGTGGCACACTCATGATCATCCCAGCTTTTGATCCACTGGGCTCCAGTGATCCTTCTGCCTCAGACATCCAAGTGGCAGAACTACAGGCATATGCTACCATGCCCAGCTGTTTTGATTTTTCATAGAGACGAGGTCTCACCAAGTTGCCTGGGCTGATCTTGAACCTGCAGCCTCAGGAAATCCACTCTCCTTGGCCTCCCAAAGTGCTGTGACTATACTCTGAGCCACCAAACCCAGCCATGGGCTGTGTTGAACATGGGACTGCATGGCATGTATCAAGGTGGCAGCCACTACTCGGCTGTCAGTTCATCTCTGTAGGCCAGATCCCACTTCTGGCATGGTTGGAAAAGCAGACTTTTGAAATAAATGGAATTTCATTCTCAAGTCTACCCTTCACTCACTGTGGGAATAGAAGC
>NW_007109272.1:0-709 GCF_000164805.1 Carlito syrichta
CTTTCTTCCCAAATCCTTAACTGCATCTGTTATTGTTTGCTTTATTAATGATGGCCTGTCTTCAAAGGGGTATGTGATATTTCAAAGGGGTTTCGTTTACATTTCTTTGATGATGAGTGAGACTGAGAAATTTTCATGTGTCTGCTGGCTGCCCGAGTCTCTTCTTATGAAAAGTGTCCAATCACGTATTTTGCACACTTTTCAAAGGGAATGCTTGTCTGATTATTCTGAATGTTTGACTTTCTTGTAGATCCTAGATGTTATGACTTTCTACAGATATACAGCTGGAGAATCGTTTTTCCCATTCTGCTAGCTGTATACCTGCTCTTATGATGGTTTCTTTTGTTTTTGCAGAAGTATATTAATTTGATGAGATCCCACTTGTCCTACTTACTTCTTAAGGCATGGGTGTTTAGGGCTCTGAAGAGGAATTAGTTTCTGGTTCCAGTTTCCCTAATGGTGTCTCCTGCGTTTTCTAAGATTATTATAATTTGGTGTTTTATGTTTAGGTCTTTGATCCATTTAGAGTTAATGTGTATGGTGATAGATGGGGGTCCTGTTTCAATCTTGTGCATGTTGTCACACTTTTCCTAGCATCATTTACTGAATATGATCTCCATTACCCATTGGGTCTTGGAGATTTTTTCAATGATGAGTTAGTTGAGAATTTGAGCATTTCATTTTCTGTTCTGATCCATTGGCCTATGGA
>NW_007109273.1:0-831 GCF_000164805.1 Carlito syrichta
AACTAGTACAACCTCTCTGGAAAACAGTCTAGAGATTTCCGAAAGAACTAGAAATTGACCTTCCATATGACTCAGCATATCCCGTATTGGAAATATACCCAGAGGAACTCAAATCATTCTACAGAAAAGATACTTGCACAATTATGTTTGTTGCAGCTCTAGTCACAATAGCAAAAACATGGAACCAACCGTGTTGCCCATCGAAACTGGACTGGATAAAAAAAATGTGGTACATATACACAATAAAATATTATGCAGCCATAAAGAAGGACAAATGTATAGACTTTGCAGCAACTTGCATGGATTTCTAGTCGATCATACTGGACTAGAAACAAAGAACAGAGTTTCATATGTCCTCACTCATAAACAGACCTTGAATAATTATAATGTTATAACAAAGTGATTGGCAGTAGTGGGAAACTGTCAGGGGGGTGTGATTGGCAGTTGAGGGCAACTGATTGGGGAGGGAGGGGCATACCTCATCAACAATGGTACTCACATGATCAATGTTTATATACCTATCCCTGAAATGTACCCCACATCTTTATAATAAAATTGTTTTTAAAAGTAAGAATATGTATAACCTGAAAAATAAACAGATGTTCGTAATCTCCATAAATATGGAACTTGGTTAGAGGAATTCTTATTTCCTACAAATGGGATGCCAAATAACAATAACAAGTGATGTGATCTTAAAAGGTTAACTTTTTTCATATTACATAATAATCCTGAGTGTAATTAAAAAAAAAAGAAAACTCACTTCACTGGAAATAACAAATGCAAGTTTAATAGTGGAAGAAATAATTTAACAAGTTAAAGTCTTATAAAATA
>NW_007109274.1:0-852 GCF_000164805.1 Carlito syrichta
CCTGGGATGCAAGGCTGGTTCAACATTCGTAAAACCATAAATGTAATTAAATTCATCAACAGATGTCAAAACAAAAACCACATGATCACATCATTAGATGCAGAAAAAGCTTTTGATAAAATTCAGCACCCCTTTTATTGATAAAAACCCTTGAACAACTAGGTATATGGGGTACATACCTCAAAATAGTAAAAGCCATCTGGGAGAAACCCACAGCCAGCATACTTCTAAATGGACAAAAATTGGAACCAATTCCCCTGAAAACTGGAACTAGACAAGGATGCCCACTCTCACCCCTCCTGTTCAGCATAGTATTAGAAGTCCTGGCTAGAGCAATCAAAGAAGAGGAGGCAATCAGGGGTATCCAAATAGGAAAAGAGGAAGTCAAGTTATCTCTCTTTGCAGATGATATGATTGTGTACCTTGAAAACCCAAGAGAATCTGTCAAAAACCTCCTTACATTGATAAAGGCCTTTGGCAAAGTCTCAGGATACAAAATAAATGTACAAAAGACAATCACATTTCTGTACACCAATAATAAACAAACAGAAACCCAAATAAAAAACACAATTCCATTCACAATAGCCACAAAAAAATGAAATACCATGGCATCTTCCTAACCAGAAAAATGAAAGACCTTTACAATGAAAACTACATAACACTGCTCAAAGAAATCAAAGATGACACAAACAAGTGGAAAAATATCCCATGCTCATGGATTGGAAGAATCAACTTTGTGAAGATGTCCATCTTACCTAAGGCAATCTACAGATTCATGCAATATCCATCAAATTACCAGCAACATTCTTCTCAGACCTAGAAAAACAACACAGGAATTCCTATGGAAACACA
>NW_007109275.1:0-766 GCF_000164805.1 Carlito syrichta
CGAACTTTTAGAAGTGGTGACCCTCAAATCTCACTTAGAAATTCTCATTTTGACAAGATGTTTGCCAAAACTATTTCCCAATGTTTTTTTGGAAAACCACCAAAGTCTAAATTCTCAGCAACATAAAGTATAAATCAGAGGCCACATTTTTTTCACAGTTAATGGCCTTGGGGAAAAGATGAACAGTTTTAAGATAGTAAATGAAGGTTGAATCATCCAGTATATTCCACTGATGATCGGAGTTCCCGCTGTGAAACATGAGTCCTGGCCTCCCACCCAGGCATCTTTCCCCTTGTGCTGTTCACACCGCACAGGGCCTCCATTCTGTCATGTTCAGATTCAAAAATAGAGTTCACATTTGAATGTGTAAAACCACATGACTGAAAAGATCACCTGGAAAATTTTAACACCCACACGGTCTGTTTTACCCCCAAGTTTTTACCAGATTCTACAAGAATGGTAATGGTCTCATGGCACATTCTGCATCTTAAGCTGAAAAAAAGCAAAATGAAACAAACACACAAACAAAAATATAGAATACCACATTTGTGCAAAGTGGCAGAATTGGCCTAAAGAACAGTTCTTTGGGAATTCTCTCTCTCTTTTCTAATTTAGTCTCAAAAATACATTTTCTTATCATCAATGGAATAATTCTGAAAGAAAATAAGAAATGACAAAACCTGCTTGCAATGAATGAGTGTCTGGATTGGACATAGTGCAAGCAGGGGATTCTTGGGGGTCAGCCTCAGGTTAGGAAAGCTGGTCT
>NW_007109276.1:0-823 GCF_000164805.1 Carlito syrichta
TTTTTTGGGGGGGGGTGGAGTCTCACTCTGTCACCCAGACTGGAGTGCAGTGGCTGCTCCTGGTCACTGCAGCCTCGAACAGCTGGGCTCCGGCAATCCTTCCACCTCAGCCTTCCAAGTAGCTGGAATTACAGGCATGCGCTACCACACCAGGCTGATTGACATAGCAATCTTAAATGTGTATGCACCAAATAACAAAGAGGAAAAATATATACAAAAAAACCAGAAAGAACTAAAGAAAGAAGAGAGAAATTCACATGTATAACTGGGTACTTCAACAAACTTCTCTTGACAATTAATAGAACAACCAATCAAGAAAACCAGCCAGGACACAAAAGAACTCAATAGCATCATCAATCAATAGTATCTAATGTTTGTAGAACATTCCACCCAACTGCAGCAGATTACACCTTCTGTTCAAGTGCTCTTGGAAATGCACAGCACTCAATGCATACATTCAAAAAGAAGATTCTCAACTCAAATTCTAAGGTCGCACCTTAAGAAGCTAGAGAAAGGAGTATGTAATAAACCCAAAGCAAGCAGTAGGAAGAAAACAGTGAAAATAAAAGCAAGGAAAGAATGAAATTAAAAACAGAAAAACAATAGAGAAAACCAATTAAACTAGTTGGTACTTCATTAAAGTCAATAAATTGACAAAAACTCTAACGAGATCAACAAGAAAAAAGGAGAAGACACAAATTGCACATATAAACTTGACAAGTAAATGAAACAAGTCAACAAGCCAAGAAATACAAACTACCACAACTGGCCTAATATTACCCAGGTAATTTGAATAATTTGCTACAACTATGAAAGAAATTGA
>NW_007109277.1:0-832 GCF_000164805.1 Carlito syrichta
ATGACCACACTTAAAACAGTAAAACAATCTTAACAAAGTCAACCCAATAACACATCCTGGTGCATTCGCCCCCAACACACACACACAGTCACATACCCTCGGTGCCTGCAGTTGACTTTCTTTTGGCCAACTGATAACAGATGGTAAGTTGGTGAATAAATATTTAATTTATGCAACCCAAATCCTGAAAGTCTGAGTTTCAAGTGTAATGCCTTGCATTCCCGAAGCAAAGTGTACAGAAATATATTTTTTAAAAAACTACATTTCCAGCTGTCCTTTAAAAGAAGAAAATGAAAATAAAAGAAAAACCCACACATATGCATGCACCAAACCAAAGATGCTGAAGACCCTCTGCCAATCAGCATTTCTATAGAGACATTCTTTCGATGATTAAAACAAAAACTCCAGCCAGGCTCGGTGGCTCAGCCTGTAATCCCGCGCCTTTGCGAGGATGAGGTGAGTGGATTGCTGGGCAGGTGAGACCTCATCTCTACAATAAATCAAAAAATTAGCCGGGTGAGGTAGCGTGCGCCTGTAGTTCCAGCTACTTGGAAGCCTGAGGCGGAAGGATCGCCGGAGCCCAGCAGGTCGAGGCTGCGGTGGCCGGGAGTGGCCACTGCACTCCAGTCTGAGCGACACAGTGAGACTCCAACTCAAACAAACAAACAAACAAACAAAAAACTCTAAAATGTTCAAGCAAAAGAAAACAAGCCAAGTAGCAATGTCCAGGAAGTCACCTAGTTGTACTGTCTTCTAATTATCCAATGACAAACAATGACACCGGGCCCACTTCCTCGACACATACACAGAGACACACAGGCTCCTAGAATTG
>NW_007109278.1:0-811 GCF_000164805.1 Carlito syrichta
ACATCACTGATTCTCTGGCCCGCTGTGGGAAGATATTCTGACATATTCACCACCAGGGACAAAGTAGCTCCATGAATCACTGTGTAATACATGGCAGTCCCGCTATAGGGTGATCATTTAAATGGAAGGAAATAAATGGCCAATACAAAGTGATCCCAGAATTCAGTGTCATCTATGACTAAGGCTCAGAGGCTTTATGCTCACAGATGGCTACTTGATGCACCCGGTTTTTGTTCTAAGAAATCAACTGGTGCCATGAACATTGTGTTGTGAGGACCAGAAGTCAACTCATGTTAGTCTAGGCAAGGTGTCATGTACTCTAAGGGCTCTGACCTCAGGAAGAATCGAGGACTTACAAGATTTAGAAAGTCACTACACAGCTTTTTCTCATACCTCCCTCCATATCTCCTGGGGACCTATTGGTATCTCCTCTGTAACACAAGCCAGCTTCAATCTCCCCTCTTTGCCAACTGCTTCTCAAGTCATTCATCACCTTGCACTTGGCTCCTTTTTATTTTATTTTATTTTTAGTGTGAAAACAGGATTCATTGAGAGGATAGAAGAGCTCCTACAGTGGGAGGGGACCCGAAGGGTTTGCCCACTTGGCTGCTTTAAAATGGCAACCTCTCCACACTGGCTTTCTAGCTTGGCTTCACAAAGCTAACAAACTTGGCATTCATTCATTCTAATTCCGAGTTCCCAGGAGTGAAGATCATCGGTCAAGTGTCAAGGTCAGTGTCAATTGTCCAGTCCTGGTCCTCCATTGGGGCAGGGTGTGCAGGATAGGGAGGGCTGGGAGCATTGACATCTA
>NW_007109278.1:2404-3437 GCF_000164805.1 Carlito syrichta
TCAGAAAGACACTCTTGGGGTCTCAGTTCCTGGTTCAATCAATTTCCTAGGACCAGGATAGTAGAACTTGTTTTATAGATGGTTAACCGATACCTTCCTCTAAAAGGGGCCATCAGGGCCGGTGAAAGATACTGGCATGATGATCCTTGATGAGCTGTCCAGTCTAATCAGCAACTAATATGACAGATTTTCATCCTTTCAGTCAGTCAGCCACCCAGAGTATCTCTTCTGCTGAGAAAAATCACTCTTGTGACTTCGCTGGGGTGACCCAGAGATAAGGGCCACCAAGGGGCTACAGAACCTGCACAGGTATGTGAAGAGGAATCACCAACTCTTAGAATGCTTCCTTGAAGAGAGTAGAGTACTCTGGAACCTGAGATCGGTATTTATTCTGTGGAAGAGAGAAAAGCCTTTCAAGGGAGGGACACATGAAAGATTTGATGTGAGAAAAAGTGATCACAAGGGCCTCACAGTTTTGAATGACTTTTCTCAGAAAAGTAGCCCTAGCACTTTGAAAATTGCAAGCATTGCCACCTGCTTGATATTTTTTTTTTTTTGAGTAGAGGTCTCACTCTATTGACCAGACTGGAGTGTAGTGGCACCATCATGATGATCAGGGCTCATGGTTGTCTCAAACTCCTGGGTTCAGGCGATTCTTCCATCTCAGCCTCCTATATCATGGCCGGCTAATTTTTTGATTTTTTTTTTTTAGACATGAGGTCTCGCTGTATTGCCCAGACTGGTCTCAAACTCCTGTGCTCAAGCAAACCACCTGCCTCGGCCTCCTAAAGTGCTAGGAATGCAGGCATGAGCCACCACGCTTGGTCTGAAATTTTTTTTAATATAAAACACTTCACGAATTTTAAATTTAATAAATGTTCTGACAACTCCCTGACTTGTAATGAAAGTTGCATGAACCAAAGATGTGTCTTTAGATATAAGTTTAAATAAAGCACCAGTAAAGAAGACTAAAATTCTATGTAATTTTTGATAATTTAATGTAGCTATTTTCTCATGTTACAATTTTGTGCTT
>NW_007109279.1:0-818 GCF_000164805.1 Carlito syrichta
CCCCTGGGGATAATTCAGAAACAATAAAATTCAAAAGGGTAGACTGAAAACTAGGAAGAAAATGTTGAATAGTAGACAGGAGAAAAACTGCTGGGGTGGGGCGAGGTGACACAACATCAATAAGGGTACCTGATCTCAAACCATGCAAAGTGTGACCCAAAGGAAGACCCAAACTCTCCCTGCACAATGTCTATTTGTATACTAATCCTGAATTGTATCACACATCTTTAAAATAAAATTAAGCATTTTTTAAAAAAGCTTGAAGATACAGAGTAGCTTGAAGGCTTCATGGAAGCATTGGGACACTGCATTGGATGCCCAGAGAGGATGACTTCAAAACCCAAGGGCAGAAGATAGGAGGCTCCCTGAGGGAGTGAAAGAGACTCAGCTTCACAAGGTAACTTCTAGGAAAGAAAAATCACAGCACAAACAACGTCTCATTAGCCTCACCCAAGAATAGTGAGTGACAGAGACAACTATAAAGAGATAAAAATGAAATGTCTTGCAGAAGATCTGATACATGCAGAGCTTGTGTCTTGGCTTGTGATTTGGAGGCCCATCCAATTAATGCCAGGAAGCTTTGCTACACAAGGCAGCAGTGACACACCTGCACCAGGTCAAGGTCTGCCAGGGCCCTAATGACACAAGTGTCCACTCACTACAGAGGCACTCTGGGGGAAGAGTCCACCAAGAATGGAATGAGAGCAGAAGCCTCAAAGGAAAAGGTTTTCAGAGTTAGCTTACAAACCAAAGATGGTCAGGTGAGCTGAGATAGATGTGATGCTTTGAAGGTTTCCAACATGTGAAAACCAGAAAGG
>NW_007109280.1:0-1075 GCF_000164805.1 Carlito syrichta
TCTGCCGCTTGAAGTACAACTAACTTTCTCTGTAGATTTGTCATGCCCGTGGCAGACCATGAAGTTGATGATATTGATAGATCATTTTAGTTTGGTAATTCAGGGTAATTAAATTTATAGAATAAATTAGTTTGTGTTTTGTTATACAGGCCATCATCTCTTTTCATGAATGAATTCACAGCTCACCAGAACATGGTCGAGTCTAATAGATACTAAAATAGAGATTCATGGCTACTAATAAATTTTCTGCTCAATTTGAATGTAAACACATCTGAAAATTAAGACAAATTACAATCAGCAATTATCGCAAAAAACAAGCTGTTGAAAATGAACGCTGTAAGCAGAAATCATCTAGTTCCTAATCGTTTTGAGTTTTCAAATCTATCAATATTAATGTTCATGTTCAAGATGTCATTTTAATTAGCAGAAGTGTCTGAAAATTTGCATTTGATTAAGGAGTGTTGAATGTTTAATTATTTACTTTCAAGTTTAAGTTAAAGAAGGGACTTTATTTTTACTTTGTTATCCCTTTGAAGAGATATGTTTTGTTTTAATCCTTTGGAATAACTGGTAATGATATTTACTGTTTAAGATAGTCTTACATTTCAGATGGCACAAAGAATATGCTTGTCTTCATCAAAATTATTAGCCAAGAGAGGTAAAATTCCTGACTTTTAGTAGAGAGAGGTCTAAATATTTATGTTTCAAAAGTTCCTATGGTGACTGACATTTCAGAACCCACATTTATATAATTTATAATTATAGTCGTGCCATTGTGTACAAAATCCTGATAATTTCTGGTCTTGATAGGATTCATTTGCTCTTTTAATCACCACTCTTCTGGGCTTCTTTCCAGGATCTGTATTGTAGGTGCTTTCATAAAGAGTAAGACAGGGTCTTGGTGTTCCCTGAGATGGCTTGTGTTCTCAAATGCTCTGACACCACATATGCCATTTTTCTCCTTGTCCTGACAGTCTTTATTTTTGATGCCAATGGTTAACTCTAGTTTATGTTAGCAGTAAAAGGAATTGAAACTCAGTCATAACTTTTCAGCTCACTACCAAAGACTCTCTTG
>NW_007109281.1:0-783 GCF_000164805.1 Carlito syrichta
TGTGACTAACCCACCCATCTGCCTGCTGTCCATCATCTGACATCATCAGTAGCTGCACTTGCCTGCCCTTTTGTGATGACGTGGAAGCAGACCACCACCCAGTCACCCTAATGTTCTTCCCCCATCAAGGGGAATGGTTAAAAGGAAACAACCACAGGCAACCATTGCCTTGCTAGAGTCTGGCGTGGCCGTGTGCTCTTTGAGTATTGGCTGTCGCCATGCTTCCTGGCTTTGGTCCCCCTTCCCCATCTTGGGGTGCTGAATCTTCTCTTTTCCTTCTCATTCTCTCTCTAATTTATTTTTAAATAACTTTTCTTTCTTAATCTTTTTGTGTGTCGCAATTATTTGCTATTTACTCGGATCTCTGGGTTGCCGGCACACACCTCTGGTTTGCCAGTCCCGCCAGTGCTGCGCGCCTCCCTGCATCTCTCGAACCTCACCCGGTCCGCCCGTACCCTAATATTTTGGGAGGTTCCGCCGAGACATGCGAGATATCTCTCTCTTTCTCTCTCTCTCTATTTCCTAACTGGTGGCCCTCTGTGGACTGTGTTGGAAACTAGTGGCAATTGAAGGCTCTAGCTGAGGCTACACTTCAGCGTGCAGCTCCAGGGAAAGACATCAGACAGCTGTGGGCTGACTGGGCGAGGCACTAATGTTAAATATTTGCTTCCTTCTAGCCAAGATTTCGGGGTTTCCCCGTGGACCGAGCTGCATCTCAGAGGACAACTGACGGTCTCTGCCTAGGGCTACTCCCTAGGGAGGCAAGAAAGTCCCCAAAGGAAA
>NW_007109282.1:0-934 GCF_000164805.1 Carlito syrichta
ACACAAGTTAACAGACTAACAAATATCCTAAGGGAGGTGGAAAGGCAAGACCACCAAATCCCTAATTTTAACAGAAGAGTGTAGATCACCAAAGTAAAGGCCCAGATATGGGACATAGAAGATAAAAATATAATAGAAAAAAAGAGTGAAACAAAAAGCTCATTCTTTCTTTCTTTCTTTTTTTGAGTTGGAGTCTCACTCTGTCACCCAGACTGGAGTGCAATGGCCACTCCCAGCCACTGTAGCCTTGACCTGCTGGGCTCCAGCAATCCTTCCACCTCAGCCTTCTGAGTAGCTGGAACTACAGGTGCGCACTACCACGCCTAGCTAATTTTTGATTTGTTGTAGAGATGAGGTCTCGTCAAGTTGCCCAGGCAGGTCTCGAACCCACGGGCTCAGGCAATCCACTCACCTCAGCCTCCCAAAGTGCTTAGATTACAGGCTGAGCCACCGAGCCCAGCCAAAGCTCATTCTTTCAAAGAATAAGCAAGACTGATAGACCATAACCGGAATAGATTGATAGACCCCTAGCCAGAATGAGCAAGAGAAAGAGAGACAATATTCAAATAAACAAAATCAGAAATGCAAAAGATCAAGTCACAACAGACTCTGAAGAATTACAAAAGATTATCAGAGATTAGTATGGAAACAAACTTGAAAATCTAAATAAAATGTAGGAATTTCTGACATTGCACAACCTACCAATGTTGAAACAAGAAGACATTGAGACACTGAATAAACCAATAAGAACCCAGGAAATTGACTTTGTCATAAGACAACTACCTACAAACAAAAGCCCTGGAACAGATGGCTTTCCATTGGAACTCTTCAAAACATACAGGTAGCTGATACCAATCCTATTGGAAGTATTTCAGGCAATTGAGTAAGATAGAACTCTCCCCAAATCAATTTTATGAAGTTAACATCACACTGA
>NW_007109283.1:0-824 GCF_000164805.1 Carlito syrichta
CCTCCCAGAACTCAGGGAAACACCACACACAGCTGCTCATTGGTTATAAAGGACTTGGGTAGAATGTGGGTAATGTGGTGCCAGGGTGAGGTCCCTGTGGATGGGCATGCCACCCTCCTGGCATGTGGGTGTGGTAGTCACCTGGGAAGCTCATCACACCTCCTTGTGCAAGAGTTTGCTTATTTGTTTTGTTTTTGTGAGACAAGGTCTTACTGTTCAGCCTGGAGGGCAGGAGCACGGTCACTGCCACCACAGCCTCGACCTGCTGGGCTTAGGTGATCCTTCCACATCAGCCTTCCAAGTAGCCGGAACTGCAGGTGCACGCCACCACACCCAGCTGTTTTTTTGTTTTTTGTTTTGTAGAGATGAGGTCTTGCCAAGTTTCCCAGGCTCTACTTGAACCCCTGGGTTCAGGAAATACTCTCACCTCCATCACCCAAAGTGCTGGGATGACAGGCATGAGCTACTGCACCTGGCTTGTACCTAACTAATTTAAAAAGAATTTGTGGAGATGGTGTCTTGCCACGTTGCCCAGTCTGGTCTTGAATTCTTGGGCTCAAGGAGTCCTTCTGCCTCAGCTTCCTGAGTAGCTGGGACTACAGGTGTGTATTATTGCCCCCAGCTGATTTTTAAAAATTTCTTGTGGAGACAGGGTCTTGCTATGTTATCCAGGCTGGTCTTGAACTCCTAGGTTCAAGTGATCCTGGCCTCAGCCTTCCGAATAGCTGAAAATACAGGTGCATGTTATCACACCTGGCCTAATTTTTTAATTTATTGTAGAAAGGGGGGTCTTGCTATGTTGTCCAGGTTGGTCTTGAGCTCCT
>NW_007109284.1:0-931 GCF_000164805.1 Carlito syrichta
CTTTTACGACCTTCAAAGTTTTGTAATTGCCTTTCTTGTTCAGGTGTCTTCATTACTTTTCTCTTATCCTGCAGTGTTTATTTCTAAGGAAAACTCAAAAGAAGCTTTTAATGACATTTCCCAGGCCCCCAAGGTTGCTTTCTGTATTTAGTTAATTATCATAAAAGTATCTAATTAGTATATTATGAATTCAGTGAAAACCTGCTCTATAAATGTTTACTTAAAATTTAACTATAGAATTAAGTAAAAAGCTTAACGATTAATCTTTATCCTAAGTCTGTGAAGACAGTGTTATAAATCACCTACATAACTCCTAGATAAGTGTTAGAACTTATAATGAGCTCATAATGAACTTACCATAAACTTGTGCTTCTAATAAACCTTATGTCTGACCACTGAGCTGCATAATTCTAAATCAAATAAGGAGTGAATATACTTATATCATTTTTTACTCAAGCAATATCTAGTAACTTATAACCAAGTGAAAGAAAGCATTCTTGATGTGCTTCAGAGTTTAACCCTTGCATATGTTAGAAAAGGCCAAGCGGCATAGTGGGAAAATGGGAAAATGAACCATGACATTCTCAGGTTAGGTGTGAGTGAATACTTCGCATAAACATGCCATTTTCTTCTTCCACGACTGCACAGAATTTCTTCAGCCGTATCAAACAGCAAAGGTGGAAGACAGAAGGACCTCAGCTTCCCGGGCTCGCCCTGTGGCCCGGGGTCTTCGGCCCACCGGGACCCTGTCAATCATGTGGACCTCCAAGGCTGGCTCCCAACAGAGGGCCAAAAGCCAAATGCAGGCTGCCAAATGTATAGTTTAGGTCAATACTAAAACATATTTTCAAAGCATGTTTGAAAAGCATTATTGCTGCCTCAGAGGAAGAAATGTTTAACCTCACTAGTCATCAAGGAGATGCAAATTAAA
>NW_007109285.1:0-362 GCF_000164805.1 Carlito syrichta
CGAGGTTGAGCATTTCTTCATGTGTTTGTTGGCTGCTCGAATGTCTTCTTTTGTGAAGTGTCTGTTCATGTCTTTTGCCCATTTTATAATGGGGTTGTTTGTTTTCTTCTTTTCACTACGCTTCAGTTCCTTGTAGATCCAGGATGTTAAGCCTTTGTCAGACCTAGAGTTGGCAAATACTTTTTCCCAGTCTGTATGTTGTCTCCCTGCTCTCTTGATGGTTTCTTTGGCTTTGCAGAAGCTTGTCAATTTAATAAGGGCCCATTTGTCTATCTTCTCTCTTACCTCCTGAGGGTTTCGGGTTTTGATGAGAATTGGATGCCAGTTCCGATTTCCATGAAAGTATTTCCTTCCTTTTCTAA
>NW_007109286.1:0-800 GCF_000164805.1 Carlito syrichta
GTCAGTAGAAGCACTACAAGCAAGAAAGGATGGGGGCCTTATATTCAAAGTCCTCAAAGATAAGCAATTTAAACCAAGATATTCTTACTCACCCAAGCTCAGCTTCATCAGTGAAGGAGAATTAAAATCCTTCCCAGACATCCAATCCCTAAGAGATTATGCAGCTTCAAGACCTGCTCTACAGGAGACACTTAAAAAGGTATTAAGCACAGAAGAAAGGAGAAAAAGATTGACCACACACTTCCCAAGAGAACAGCAGAACACAGAAACAGCAGAGAATACAGTGCAACAAGAAACTTGAAAACACACACATACATTAAACCCAAAGCCAAAAGAAAACAAGCAAAGGAAAAACTTTGTAAGAACCTCATGACAGGGATAAGCAATCATATTTCAATAGTCAGTCTGAATGTGAATGGACTAAATATACCACTGAAAAGACACAACATGGTGTACTGGATAAGAAACCATGACCCAATTATTTGCTGCATCCAGAAGACTCATCTCACTTCCAGAGATGCACACAGACTCACAGTTAAAGGTTGGAAATAGAGTTTCCAGGCAAATGGATCACAAAAGAAGGCAGGAGTTACAATCTTAATATCAGACAAAACAACCTTTAAGTTATCAAACATTAAAAATGACGCAAAAGGACACTACGTAATGATAAAAGTTTCAACGCATCAACTAAATATCCATCCTAAACATATATGCACCCAACACAGGAACACCAGCATTTATAAAGCAACTACTAAGTAAACTAAAAAATATATTGACTCTAACAGTATTATAGCAGAGGA
>NW_007109287.1:0-1271 GCF_000164805.1 Carlito syrichta
TGTTTCTATAACTTTCCTATTTCTAAAAGATTGAATTATTTAGAAAAAGAAAGACTGTGCCTATAATCTCTTCACAGAATAGGAATAAAATTAGCTGTACTGGCTTAAAAACTATTCATTTCTGTCTAGATTTCTTCTTCATTGTGAGGCTAGAACATAACACACAGAGGTCAGATCTGAATGGTAGACTTGACAGGCAGCAAGTCAGTTGAGTCCATGATCCACTCTCCTCCCACAGTAGGCCTGGGCCATTTGGCCCAAGCTGTGAGCACATCAGCCTGCACTGAGACCTAGAGATCAGAGCTGAAAGGACACTGAACTTACAGAAAAGACCACAGAGTGACATTGGTTCCTTGTTTTTATTTTTTGTCTGTTTGTTTTGCTCATTTTTGTTTGTCTTAGTTTTTTCTCTTTCTGCTTTTGATAACGTTTTTGAACTTGCTTTGTTTCTGTTATTTTACTGATTTTTTTCCCTATTCTGTAGACTTCCCATTTGTGTATGGGAAAAGTACATCAATAGGGAGGTAACTGTTGAACTGTGTGTTTGTATGATTATCTGTATGTTTTAGTTTTTTTCTTTTACTCTTTTCTGTCTTTGTGTCTCTTTTCATTTGTTATGTGGTATGTCTGTCTGTTTTCCCTCTTACTCTTCTCTCTCTCCACCTTCCTCTTGCCCCTCTCCTTCCCTTTTCTATTATTTTCCTTTTTCTTGCCTCATTTTGCTTCCAGGGAACAACCCATACCTCCACTGCATGGACAGATTATAAGGCAGTGGAAAGAGGGTTCCAGGGTGCCCATACACCTGTCAGTGGATAGTGGGATCTGCAGGTAGATTTTGACTCACAGGTTTCCCCTCAATTAAATCTGAAAACTCTAAAAAGTACAGCCTCCAACCCACAGTCCAGCTTCAGAATTGAACAAAGTCACAGGATCCACATAAGGAAGAATAGGAGATTGAGCAAACGGAAGTGAAAGCAACCCTGCCATCTCTGAACAAAGAAAATAAAGAATAGGGGGAAAAATATGGGGGAGAAAAATCTACACACATGAAGAAAAACCAAAAGAAGAATATGGATTTCACACAGACCCCTGAGAGGTCAGACACTGAGAAAACAGACTTCAGAACACAAACAATGAAGAACCACCAGAAGGACAGGTCTCAAACCACAAACCCACATATCAAGACATTAGTAGACAGAATAAGAAGAATTGAGGAGAGACAAGAAGAAAATAGAAAAGAGTTGATAACTGAGATAACAGCAGTAAAGAAT
>NW_007109288.1:0-801 GCF_000164805.1 Carlito syrichta
TTCCCTCATGTGTGTTTGTAGGGATATAAATTCCCCTCTTATTACAGCTTTTAAGGCATCCCAGAGATTTTGGTAAGATGTTTCTTTATTTTCATTTGTTTCCATGTATCTTTTGATCTCTATTTTGATGTCATCATTGACCCAGGAGTTATTTAGCATCATGCTGTTTAGTGTCCATGTCTTTGTGGGTTTTGGAGGGACTTTGTTGGTGTCAATGTTTATTTTTATTCCACTGTGGTCCGAAAAGGTGCATGGCAGAATTTCAGTCCTTTTGACTTTGCTTATACTTGATTTGTGTCCAATTATGTGGTCGATCTTAGAATATGTTCCATGTGGTGATGAGTAGAATGTGTATTCTGTGGTCTTTGGATGGAGTGTTCTATAGGTATCAATTAAGTCCATTTGGTCCAGAGTCTCATTGAGGTTCCGGATCTCCTTGCTGATTTTTTGTCCTGATGATCTGTCTAAGGTTGTGAGTGGTGTATTAAAGTCCCCAGTTATTATGGTGTTAGAATCAATGTCTTTCTTTAGTTTTCCTAGAAGTTGCTTTATGAATGTTGGTGCGCCTATGTTGGGTGCATATATGTTTAGGATAGATATTTCTTGTTGATGGAGTGAACCTTTTATCATTATGTAGTGGCCCTCTGTATCTTTTTTAATTTTTGAAAGCTTAAATGGTATTTTGTCTGAAATTATGATCGCGACTCCTCCTTTCTTTTGTGTTCCATTCGCCTGAAAATTTGTTTCCCATCCTCTTACTTTGAGTCTGTGTATGTCCTTTCTAGTGAGATGGGTCTCTTG
>NW_007109289.1:0-3059 GCF_000164805.1 Carlito syrichta
GTTAGCTTACCCAGTCCTCAGTGATTTGGTTTTTATTCTTGGTTTAGCTTCCTGAAAGCTTTCACTATTTTAAGGTAATTTTTTGCCCTCAAATAACTGTTTGGACTAATTCCCTGTTTGGTTACTGCCAGTATGCTTAGTATGATTAAGAAGAGAAAGAGAAGGCATTAAAGAAAAGTTAGGTTCTAAAGTCAGTATGTGAGGCAAAAATGGAGACAAAATTACTCCAGAAAGTTTCTTAATAGCACATAAATTATTCATCAAGTCTACTACAGTCAGTTTCCACCAGTGCTAGAACCAATTTCTATTTTTTTGAGCACTGGATACAGTGGTTTACTTATGATGAGGGACCGTGTTATACAAAACCTGTCTAGACCTTGGACAATGAGAATCACGAAGAGATGGAGGATGGCTGAGGGATGTAGAGTCATAGCTTCCATCTCATGTTTCCCCTGGGGATAAACACATTTAAGGTGAGATTCGATGAGATTTGTTCACTTTTTGTGTGTGTATGTTAAGTGTGAAGTATGTAAGATTAAGTTGAAGTTCATGGAGTGCATTGTCTGTATAATTTTTTTTTTTTAATTTGATTTAGCTCTACCACAAGACAGTGGATGTGAGCTAATGTACTGGTCCCCATGATGCACTGTCTGTTTCTGTTTTAAATCCAATAGCTTTCACTAATTGTTACTGTAATTTTTAAAGTCACATTGGTACTACAGCTTTTGACTGATGTTCTTTATGCTGCTGTGGGCTTGACCTTACCCATAAGAAGGCATTGTCTAAAGTGGAGCATTAATAAGACATTGCAGCTGGGCTCGGTGTCTCAGCCTGTAATCCCAGCACTTTGGGAGACCGAGGTGAGTGGATTGCCTGAGCCCGCGGGTTCGACACCCGCCTGGGCAACTTGACAAGACCTCATCTCTACAAAAAATAAAAAATTAGCCAGGCGTGGTAGTGCGCACCTGTAGTTCCAGCTACTTGGAAGGCTGAGGCAGAAGGATCGCTAGAGCCCAGCAGGTCGAGGCTGCAGTGGCCGGGAACGGCCACTGCACTTCAGTCTGGGCAACAGAGTGAGACTCCAACTCAAAAAAAATAATAACTAAGACATTGCAGCAATCTTACTGGGTAGTATAAGTAATACAGAGAAGCGCATGACTGTTATGGTTCTTTGAAAATGCTCCTGACTTTCTCTTCAATAACAACAGCTGAAAGGGAGACCTGTTTCCCGGTCTCCTCCCCCTCCCCTGCAATACACATTCACTATCCACCATAAGTTAGACTTATGGATTTTATAGTGAATTATTCTGTTTATTCCTAGAGGCCCTTATGAGAGATTGTGCCCCCCATTTTACATATTAAAACTGATTGCTCATAATGGTTAAATGACTTGTTTACAGTTCATTAAATACACTCTACATAAAAACAGAACCAGAATTTGAATTCAGGACTTCTTCCTTTTCGGCCAGAGCATTTCTATTATGGTTGTCTTCTCCCCAGGAAATTGCAACAATTAATATTTATGTAACTTTTACAATTAGATAATTTTTAAATATACATGATCCCATTTTATTCTTATGACAATCTATGGAGATTGGTGTATTATGCACACTGATTAAATCTCTACATCATGCTGAATGTAGTGATTGGAGGGGTTGTGAAAATGGTTAACTAAATGAATATAAGAAATGGCTCTTGGATTTTCCTATTTTCTTCATAGTTTTTGCAGTTAGCTGCGTCTTCATTGCTTCACACTTCCATTTGTTGGCATCCATGATAGCTCTGGGACAGGCTTCTGGACTTCAGTGACTGTGTAACTGTTTCCTCCCTGCTCTGGTCCCTTCCCCTCATCACCTCCCACTTATGCTGCACACAGCTGTTAAAATCATCTTTCTCAGACACTGCTTTAATCTCTTCAGTCCCATCATGAACCTGTGATAATGTTCCATTGCCTTTCTAGCAAATCCAGAACTTTCATCCAGCCTTCAGTATCGCTTTGTGATTTCCAACTTACCATGTTTGTTTGTCGGTATGTTGTGGCATCTACTACATAGTATTTGGTCACTCTCATTTCTGTTTTGACCATTTAGCTCACCTAGAATTTAATTATTTAAATGGTTAGTGTGCATAATTATACAAATTTTTATAGATTTTCATAAGAATAAAATGTGTCTTAAGAGACTTCTCTAATTGTGAATGTTTCATACATATTAACGGTTATAATTTCTTGGGGAGAAGAATGGCAGTTGTGATATAAAAACAATATTCTGGAACCGAGAGCACCTAGAATGTCTGTGATCTCCTTTCCTGCCCATCCACCTTTTCTTTGTTTCACTGTGTAGAACTTCCAAGATTGCTCTGGACATGCAGGTCACTGATCGTGTTTTAAGCCATCACAACTAGTTTATAAAATTTTCTAAATAATTATGTATAATTTAAAACTTATTCTGTTATTATTTTACTTATTATTTTGGTATAATGATAATCACATATTATTTTATGATTTTTGTCTCATCTTTTATGGATAAAATGACTTAATAATTTGGAATATATTATCATAGTTATCATGAGAGAATTTTAGCTCATACCTTTGAATGTTTTTCTGTCTCCTGTCACTTCCCAACAGTTTTTTCCCCCAAATACTCTTTAAAAATCTAAGTAATAGTGTTTGCCTGTGGACACTTGTGTGTTCTGTCATTTTGTTTGCATGTTGACAGCCAATCTGTTGGTTGTTCTACATGGTCTTCCTGGTGGAGAAGTGTGTAAATCTTGAGTAGGGAAACATTTAGTATAGCTTGGGCACTGAACTGTGTGTTCTGAGGAGAATAATGACAGGGTTCAGGTAGAATTTGGGCCACTACCTTCATGATCTTACATGTAGAAAATTTGCAAGCCTAAGAAGAACATGAAGTTGTTTTGTGGAGCACAGGGGAGATTTCCTTATTGATTTAGAATTAGAGGGGAGAGGATTGGCAGTAATGGGAAACCATGGGGAGAGAGGGGAGACAGGATTGGCGGTAGTGATAATCTACCTGAGGAAGGGGGACGCACACCTCATC
>NW_007109289.1:3444-6513 GCF_000164805.1 Carlito syrichta
TGCAGTAAGTTTAAGATTAATTTAGACAGAAATTCTTTTTGCTATTAAATCTTTCAATTTATGAATAAGGTATGTCTTCATTTGATTATGTGTTCAGTAGCATTCAGTGAAGTTTTAAATTTTTAATTTTTTCTCCATAAACATCTTTGGTAGAGTTTTAAAATTATCTTTTTTTTGTTGCTATTGTAAATGGTACCTTTCCAAAAATATATTTCCTAACTTCTGTTGCTGTTCATGCAGTTGGTTTTTATATATTGTTCAACCACCTTGATGAACTCTTACTCATTCTAATAATTTGACTATAAATTATTTTTTATTGCATAAAATCTGTAAACAATGACAGTTTTCTTACTTTCCAACCTTTGTACTTTTAATATATTTTAAATCTTAAGAAGCTTTTCATATTTGAAAATTTTGAAATAAAAATAGCCTTTTTTAAAAAAGTAAAGTATTTTGTTTTATTATGGGAGTTTTCAAACATACCCAAAATAGATGTATATAGTAAACCTTCATGCATTCTTTACCCTCCTTAAACAATGACCAACTCATGGCTAATACTGTTTCATCTTTACCTCTCTTCAGTTTTTCTTTCCATAATTTGAGACAAATCTCAGGTATCATAGTATTTCTTCTGTAAATGTTTAATTGTATATTTGTAAATGGTAAGTATTTTTTAAAAATAGTCTTTAAAGATTTAAAAATTAATAGTCTAGAAAAATACTTTATTTAATGCCTGAGAAAAATATGTTCCTGAGAGGTAAACTGATGTCTGAGATCAATAACTGCATAGTGGCAGAATTTTAATCCTGGTGCAGTGACTACATTATAGTTGGTTGCTCAATTCATCTGTATAAACAAATGAAATGATAGAGAAAAGGATAACTGAAAGCAGTTGATTAAAAATAAATTTCGATATGCCTTGTGCACTTGGTGTTTGCATGATAACTTATACTTGATTTACTCTTATAAAAATAATCTAATGATTCTTTACCAAGTTAAGCCATTTTCAGTGGTGATTGTGCACTGATGAGACAGGAATAATCAGCCTATTAGCAGGGAAAGGAGAAAAAATAACTGCTTGCACAGTAACTGTGTCATATAAGTGGCAAAGCCCTGGAGTCTGCAAAGGTCTGCACATTGTTATGTTGATATATCTAGAGCTACTTTTAGGTTCAGATCTCTGTAAGGCCGTATTTTATAATTTCCCTAACATTGTGTGCCATTTTAATAGTCATCCTGCTTTCCCAAACTTTACTTTAGTGATTCCTTCCAATTAAAGAGAATAATTTGAATAAATATTAAAACGTGGTGAAGGGTTCACAAAATCCTTTTCTTCTGCATAAAAATTTGACTTTGGCTCATGTTCTTACTTTGTTTTCTTGGAAATCTGATAAAGGCAGGTTGTGCTGCTTATGGTAAAAATCTTCCCCATATTGACTGCAACTGGTCTGAGATGAATTAATAATAAAGGTTATGAAAAATAGTATTTAATAATAAACACCTAAGGAGAAAGCCATATCTCTGGGTTTCCCTGAGTGTGATGATTCTTATAATTGGGCTTGCTCCTTTTAGGTACCCTGAAATCAGTGTCTGTGGAGTTTCTCCTGGGGTGCCACCTCCAGTGTGGCAGAGGCTTTTAAGCCAAAGTGAATGTTCTGCCCAACTGCTGTAAGCTTCATCCCTCATAACTTTGTCGTTGCCTGAAGGAGCAAAGAGAATAGCTGATGGAGAATACACACACACACACAACACATGGCACTGTCAGCTAGAAAGTTCTGGACAGTTGTCTGTATTAAGAGCCTGTGCTGTTGAGAATAAGCTTGTGTATTCTCAATTTGTGTCATTTAAACAGATGCAGGAATACAGGTGAGAAAAGGATAGTTAGGTACATTGTAGCTTCAAGAAAAGAGTGGGTGGTAGCAGTGGGAGTGACTTCAGAATAAGTCAGACACATCTTGATGCTTCACCATGGAAAGTGATGATAATAAGTATTTCTAAGGAACTTCTGAGGATTTTTAATGGAGAATTGACAGAAACAATGATCTTTCTTGGTCATGTTATATCTGACTCAGTGGTATTAAAAGAATAAGTGAAAAGTATCATTTGTGAATGGAATTTGATTTCTTTGAAGAGAAGGTATTTTACAGAGTTTTATATTGATGGTTTCCAAGAATCTGGCTTGAGCAAGAGCGGGAGATTAGTCAATTCAGTAAAAGGTACTCTGATGCTAAATCCTAGCCTTAAATTTACATATTTAAAATTGTATCCATCTGTAAGGCTTCAAATCATGAAATTCATATATGCTATTTCAGAAAGTTAAACTCATATTAATTAGATCTTAATTCACCTACTTGTCAGTTTTTCAACCATACAAGACTTCTAAAAAAAAGCAAAGAACAATCAAATACGGTCTTACTAGGGAGTTTGTTTTTAGGACTGATGTATTTTAGTCATAAATGTATTTTAGAACTTATTCTCTATTTATTTCCTCTAGCTTGTGCTCTGCTCCCATTATCTCTAGCATATTGGGGTTAGATTTTAAATTGTAATAATCACCACTTCTGCATTAGAACTGGAAGAATTTTTAAAAATTTCTTATCTAAAACATTGTTTTCTCTTTTTAAAAAAGTTTGGTTTTCTACTAAAATTCTGTACTGAGAAATCATTTTATGAGTTCTGTTGTATTGTTCCACATACCTCTTCTCAATTTAAACTAGTTTTTTCTTTTATTCCCTGGAAATTAAGTTCAGTGGATAATTCTATAATATTGCTTTGAATTTTTTCATAACCTTTAATCTTATTGAAATGTGGAATCCAAAAAGCTGATAACTTAGATAAAATTTTATACTTAGTGCCTGAACAATTTAGTGTGGAATGATTAAATCACATCCATGTGAATGAACACCATTATATTGCTTTTAAAAAATATATTGTCGAATTACATTCAATTTAGATTTATTCATATCTTCCAGTTAATTACTCTTTGGCTTTGTCTGTGACAATATTCATTCTATATTTTTCCCCTTTTAATTTTTGTCAGATTGAAGAGCAGAGTGATGGCAAAGCACC
>NW_007109289.1:6882-8558 GCF_000164805.1 Carlito syrichta
CTTCCACCTCAGCTTTCCAAGTACCTGGAACTACAGGCGCGCGCTACCACGCCTGGCTCATTTTGATTTATTGTAGAGATGAGGTTTCACCAAGTTGCCCAGACGGGTCTCGAACCCGCGGGCTCAGGCAATCCATTCACCTCATTCTCCCAAAGGCACGGGATTACAGGCTGAGCCACCGAGCCTGGCTTGTGTTACATATTTTTTAGGGAAGCATGTACAATTCAGGCATGTGGTTAAGTTCTTGGAAATTCCTTGCAGCACCCTAAAGTGTTTACACAAACACTGTTAAAATCTGTTGGTACTATACAAGATTCCCAGATTTTTTTATAAAAACAGTTGAATTAAAAATAACAAAAGTAAAATTTCTGTTAAACATGAGAACATATGAACGATTTCACATTGTGAATTCCATTATAATGGACTATGTGCAGTGTATCAAGATTCAAAATAAATTTATCCCGTATATCTTTAAAAAGTAGGTTACACTGGATCAATGGCATTCATGAATGCAACACTCCTGATTTTGATAGCTTCTGTGAGCCATCCAGAATGTTCAGGGAATGTAGTAACTTGTAATTTTTGTAATGTAATGCATAGATTTGAATTTCAACGGTGAGGCTGGTGTGCTTTAATAAGTCAGTAAACTAGTTAGTGGGGAATTGAGCAGAAATCAAGAAGAAAGAGATGGAGAGTTTGTCTACACTTTGCTGCTTTTAACCCTGAGAGGAGATGGGGAGGGAGTGAGCGAGCATCTCTGCTACTTGCCTCTGGCCCACTGTGGAATGTGATTAATGTTGAGGGTTGTTGGAGGTGGAGATGAAGTCGTGATGCTTTAGGTGAGGCTACTGTGCCAGTGGCTGAGTGTGAAGGCATAGGTGTGGTACCTGAGGAGAGCTGGTGAGACAGAACCGGCAGATGGTAGCCCCAGGGCCCTTCTGCAGAGAGGAGACAGGCTGTGGGGAACTGGTGAGAGAATGTCTAGGAAACTTCAGAAAATTCAGCTGTGCCCTAGTCCATACACAGGATAAATGACATGCTCCAATGCTATTCTGTGATAATTTGGTCAGGTCTCTGGATGGTTCCATTTGGAATTTCAAGAACCTATTATTTTTGTTATGTGCCATAAATATTAAGCAGCAATAATGAGGTCATATGTCTAACTTAATCATCTTAGTTAAATTTTCAATTTAAGAAAGACACATTATTACATACTTTCAAGTGTTTCCATTTTTATTTCTAATAATGTAAGTACAAAATACTTGGCATTGGATAGTCTAGAAATGGTCATTGGTTGATATTCGGCAATTTGAAAGTAATTCAGAAAATCTTGATGGTCCAGCAAGCATCTGAGTTTAGCAGATTTGTTACGATGAGTTTCACAGTGCATTGGTTCTTAGAGTTTATAACTTGGAAATTCCTCAAGATATGGAAGAGTAGGAAGAAAATCCAAAAAATAAATTACCCTGGCAGTAAGCTGCTGATAGCTTAATGTGATTCTAATAGTTATTGCATTGCTGTAGAAGCAATAATCTGCAGAGTTTCCTAAATTTATTGTCAGGGGGAAAAAGCAACACCTATTGGGCAGAAATCCAGAAATTTAAGAGGGCATCAAAGATCCCTCTGATGCTATCTCCTGCTGCTTTAATTTCAGCAACAATTCTAGCTTGTGATGA
>NW_007109290.1:0-840 GCF_000164805.1 Carlito syrichta
ATATTTACCTACACTTTCACAGAGCAAACTACCTAGAAGAGGCTAACAAAACACTAAGTATGCCATGTAACAAAAATAAATCAAAACACTCATTTATTTTGTTTTTCATATTTTGCTATTTATCAGAAAAATGAATGGCTACATGAATTGTGTACATATTAAGGAAAAATTCCATGCAGCATTCCTATTTATAGAGCTTAAAAACATAATGTAGATGCAGGTTCCTGATGAGTATATATAATTCCATGTTTCCTTTATGAACTTTAATAATACACTACCTACATTTGGTATCTATGGAGAACAAAATTTAAGAAAAACAGAATAATTATAAGCCTCAAATGTAGCCAGGCATGGTAGCGCGCGCCTGTAATTCCGGCTCCTCGGAAGGCTGAGGCGGAAGCATCGCCGGAGCCCAGCAGGTCGAGGCTGCGGTGGACGGGAGTGGGGGAACTCCCGGGGGAACGAGGTGAATATTTTAAAGTGGTCTTCTATTACTTGTTCTGAGTGGTGACTTCATGGATTTTCAATATTTTGTGTTGTTTTCTGAGTTGTTTTTTGAGTCTTGGAAGGCCTGGTACCAGGACTTTGAGCAGGTACCAGGTCCCCGACCCTTGCTAGGAGTCTTCCAAGACAGAACCGGAAACCCGAGAGACCCAGAAAGCCATCCGAACAAAGGGCGGTCCAAGAGCGTACATTCAAATATGAGTGTGTGGATGAAAAATAAAAGGGGATGACTCACCAAAGGCGCAGAAAGGCATAACGTAGCTGTTGGAGTTTCAAGGTCCTTCGTGAGTTACTTCGCCAGTCAGAGAGGAAAAGAGTAAAGAAACCAAGCACTTT
>NW_007109291.1:0-1165 GCF_000164805.1 Carlito syrichta
CCAGGTCGAGGCTGCAGTGGCCGGGAGCGGCCACTGCACTCCAGTCTGGGTGACAGAGTGAGACTCCAACTCAAAAAAAAAATATATATATATATCTTAAAAGTTTAACATTTAATAAACTGGCCTTTAGAATTGTAATGGGATTATTCCTATCCAATCTATAGGAACACTGAAAAATTCACAGTTCATATTACAAATATAAAAGAGATACTAAGGCACATCAAAAAATATACATGGACATCTTTCATTTTACTGTGCTTTGCAGGTACTGCATTTTTCACAAATTGAAGGTTGTAACAACGCTGTGTAGAAAAAGTCTTTTGGCACCATTTTTACAAAAACCTGTGCTCGCATTTTGGTAATTCTCACAATATTTCAATCTTTTAAAGTATTATATCTGTTAGGGTGATCTGTGATCAGTGGTCTTTGATGTTACTATTATAATTGGTGGTGCCATGAACCACACCCATATTGGATGGCAAACAATAAATTTTATGTGTATTTTACCTATTCTACAAACTGGCTGTTCTTCCTTCTCACTCCTTGTCCAGGTTTCTTTACTCATTGAGACACAACATTGAACCTTGGCCAATTATTAACCTTATAATGGTTTTTAAGTGTTCAAGTAAAAGGAATGTCTCTCACTTTAAATCAAAGGTTAGAAATGATTAAGCTTAGTGAAGAAGGCATATTGAAAGCTAAGATAGTCCAAAGCCAGGCCTCTATGCCAAATAGTTAGCCAAGTTGTAAGTACAAAGGAAAAGTTCTTGAAGGAAATTAAAACTGCTAATTAAAATCAAACCAGTTACCACATTCCCTTAGACCAAAGCCTAATCCAGAGCAGGACCCAAACTCTTCAATTTTTTAAAAACTGAGAGAGGTGAGAAGCTGAAGACAAGTTTGAAGTTAGCAGAGGTGAGTTCATGAGGTTTATGGAAAGACGCCATCCCTAGCACGTAAGAGTGCAAGGTGACACAGCGAGTGCAGATGGAGAAGCTGCAACAATTCTCCCGAAGATCTAGCTAAGATAGTGCCCCTGTAACTTTCTGGATAACACTCCTTAGAGCTAATGGAGGATGCATTCTTCACTTTATCTCCTATGCATTTCCAGCAGGCAGCTTTGGGAGATTCTTGATATTCCTGCAGAAGGTGCCTAATCTATAGG
>NW_007109292.1:0-934 GCF_000164805.1 Carlito syrichta
GGAAATTTGAATAAAGAACACACATGAACACACTTAGCATTTATTCAACAGTCCAGTCCTGATCCCAGATATCCGATATCCTACTGTCTTTATAAACTGGGTAAGTCACAAGAACTCTGGTGACAAACATTCATTTATAAAAGGAATACGGTTGGTTTAGGTCAAGATTTCTCAAACTATAGACTGTGGACACTTGAGGATGTATGATCATGTTCTTGGAAGCCTGAGAATGTTACAGGATATCTTGTTTAGAATACGATATAAATATGACTATATTCTGATAATTTTGTTGATAATTTTTACCACTGGTTCTTTTTTTTTTTTTTTTTTTTTGAGTTGGAGTCTCACTCTGTCACCCAGACTGGAGTGCCACTGTAAACTTGACCTGCTGGTCTCCAGCGATCCTTCCACCTCAGCCTTCCAAGTAGCTGGAACTAAAGGTGCACGCTACCACGCCCAGCTAATTTTTTATTTATTGTAAAGATGAAGTCTCGCCAAGCTGCCCAGATGGGTCACGAACCCGCAGGCTCAGGCAATTCACTCACCTCGGCCTCCCAAGGCACGGGATTACAGGCTGAGCCACCGATCCCAGCCTCCACTGATTCTTATCACGTAATTTCACATCTGATTTTGAAAATATGTTCATGAGTTCTGATGTTAACTAGTTACAGAGACTATGTTTAATTCTTAATACAATGTTTCTAAAATTGGAATTCACTATGTATTCTTAGGGGCTGAGAAACATTTTTTTTCTTTTTTTTTTGAATTGGAGTCTCACCCTTTCACCCAGACTGGAGAATGCAGTGACCGCTCCGGGCCACCGCAACCTCCACCTGCTGGGCTCCTGCTGGGCTCCAGGGATCCTTCCACCTCAGTCTTCCAAGTAGCTGGAACTACAGGCGTGCGCTACCATGCCTGGCTAATTTTTTGATTT
>NW_007109293.1:0-1180 GCF_000164805.1 Carlito syrichta
CAGCTTGGGTTACAATGGGAACTCTAGAGAATGCTATTGTTTTATAGCTGAATGACATAAATAAAGGGAGGAGTGCATAAAGTCTTGATAGTGAGCAAGTGTGTGAACTATGAGAGAAAGAGACATCTTGACATGTTCAAGCCACAACAAGAATTCCAGGTGTCTGGAACAGAGTGATGGCAAAAAGTGATAGGAGATGGATTCAAAGAGGCAGAACAGTGGTCCAGTCATATGGAGCCTTGAAAGCCATGGTGAGTTGAAAATTTCTCTAAGTAGTGTGGGAATTCCTTGAGCAAGGGAGTGATATGATCTTAATTCATTTCTTACAAAACTTCTTAAGCAACGCCCTTGGGTCCCTTCCCACTGTGGGAGCATTTCTGTCCTCTCAATAAATCCTGCTTTCAAAAAAAATCACTATATTTAGTGTAAGAAGGGATGGAGTAGAAGCACTGTGACTGATTAGAAGCCTATTGTGAAGTGGAGGGGAAAGGTAATGGTGATTTAGATGGAAAGATTGTGGTCAAAGTGATGAGAATTGGCAAGCTTTCATATATATATATATTCGAGACCCGCCTGGGCAACTTTGTACTCCAGTCTGGATGACAGAGTGAGACTCCAAATCAAAAAAATAGAAACAAAAACAAAAACAAAAAGAATTAATCATATCACAACACGAGTAAATGGTGACTTTGACATAATCATTTCCATAGAATGGTGAGGACAAAATCTTGAAGGAGTATAAGAAAGAGAATGGAAGAGTGGATAGCAAGCAGGGTTGTAAACTGATAACTTCACAAAGAGAGGATATGGAGTAAGTTGTGAATCGATTACTATGTTGCACTTCCAGGAAAGTGCCTTGTGGCTATTTAGATTTCTCCAGTCCCATGTCTAGCAGGTTTAGAAACTTGCAGATTTATCTTTTTTTTTTTAATTTTAGTTTTTACTATAAAGATGTGAGGTACATTTCAGGTTTAGGTATACAAACATTGATCATGCAGACACTCTTGTTGATGAGGTATGCCCCTCCCTCTCCTAGCAGTTTCCCTCAACTGCCAATCCCACCCCCACTCCCCTGACAGTTTCCCACTACTGCCAATTTGTTTTCTAATAGCTTTATAATTGTTTCAAGCTCCCGCTTATGAATTGAAAACCTATGGAACACTGTCATTTGTTTCTGTGA
>NW_007109294.1:0-1367 GCF_000164805.1 Carlito syrichta
CATCCTTAATGGTTAGTGATTAAAAGATAAAGGGATCCTTGAGAAGCAATTGACTTTAGGTGTCTGCATGTGCCAAGGAATTTTTTTTTTTTTTGAGTTGGAGTCTCACTCTGTCACCCAGACTGGAGTGCAGTGGCCGCTCCCAGCCACCGCAGCCTCGACATGCTGGGCTCCAGGGATCCTTCTGCCTCTGCCTTGCAAGTAGCCAAAATTACAGGCATGAGCTATCACGCCTGGAATTTAAGTCCATAAGTAATCATCAGACCTGGAAAGGCTCCCCAGTCACTATCCCCCTACCTCATGTACCCCTTCTCTTTTCCAGCAAGGTCTTTGCAGGAGTTTGCCACTGTCCTAAGGAATCTTGAAGATGAACGGATAGGGATGGTGAGTACGTCGAGGGAGTAAGGAATGTGTTATCAGAACTGGGTTCAAGTCCAGACTATGCCACTTGAGTATTTTGAGCTATTGAGCAAGCCTCATATTTCTAGACTTTGAAGGCTTTTGTACATGGCAGAGAACTGCCCTGGAGGATAACTTTAGACTGGCATCGTTGTTTCTCTAAAGATCCACTGTAATGTCTATAGGTAAGGTATATGACTTAAGGGTAGATCTTTTGAATTATTTCACTTTTGGGGACTTAGATTCTCTACCAGTGGAAATGGGAAAGAATGGTGCCCTACTCTGCTCCTCCCCCCCTTCCACTGTATTAAATCTGTTCAAGAGTCCTTTGAGGGCCGGGCTGCTTCTTCATTTTTAATTCTGATGCACCTAACATGGTGCCTGCTACATAGTAGGCACCCAGTAAATAAGCACTTAGTAAATGAAGGTAACTGTGAGAATCTCTTCAGAGAGGCATTATTTAAGTATAAGAATCAAATGCTGATCTCCAAGTCTTTGTGCTAGGATATTCTGGGTGTGAAGTTATGAGAGATTGTCTAACCACAGGAAGCTCCTTTGTATATTCCCCCCAGACACCTCAGATCCCAGGAGTGAACCTTGGTTTGATATCCCCAGCTGGCTCCCCACTGGCTTACTCCTGGGAGGGCCTGTCTCTGTGCAGCAGCAATACCTCAGAAAAATTCCATCAGGGAGCATTTTCTTCTCTTTCCCTACTGACAGTTGATGGTTTGAGCACTGCATTTACCAAGACAGTATGTAGTCAAGTACTTCATGTACATTTTTTCTGTTAACCCTCATGATGGTGCTGTGAAGTGGTATCTATATTATCTCTATTTTCCAGATGGAGACATTGAGGTTTACAGAGGTTAAGTAGCTTGTCCAGGATCACACAGTTAAGGAGTAGTATTAACTATGTCTGGATTCAAACCCAAGTCTACAGAAAATGTGGACATTTCTTCAAAATGTCA
>NW_007109295.1:0-779 GCF_000164805.1 Carlito syrichta
CTTCCCTTTTTCTTTATGGCTCTACCAACTATGTATGGAACATTAAAAATACACATTTGCTTACTTTTTTCAAGTTTAAACTTTACATGAATGAAATATACATTTACTTTTTTTAAAGCTTAAGAATTCCATTATAATTTTTTATTTATTGATTTTAAATCAATATTTTAAATTATGGTTTTGTGGGGTACAGTTAAAGGTTAGGTGTACAATTACATTTCATTCAGGCACCCTGTTGATAAGAGGTGTTTCCCCTTCCCCAGATAGATATTTGCTACTGTTAATCCCATCCTCTTCCCCTCCCATAGTTTCCCAGTACCATCAGTCATTTTCTTATAGTATTACATTGGATGTTCAAGGTTCATTATATGAGTGAGAACATGTGATACTCAGATCTTTGTTTCTGTGAGAGGTCACTCAGTATTATAGACTCAAGTTCCTTCCTGGTTGCTGCGAAAGGCAGCAAGAGAAAAAGACCAGACTACCCACCAGGGAAGACCAATTAGAATAGCAGCAGATTTATCCATGGAAACCCTTCAGGCTAGGAGAGCCTAGAGCCCTATCTTCAAAGTTCTAAAAGATAAACAATTTCAACCAAGAAACAACCTACCCAGTCAAACTAAGCTTCATTAGTGAGGGAGAATGGAAATCTTTTCCAGATATCCAATCCCTAAGAACCTACGCTGCCACCAGACCACCTCTACAAGAAACACTTAAGAAAGTACTGACACAAAGAAAAAGAAAAAGACAACACATTCTTCACAGAGTACAGGCAAAGA
>NW_007109296.1:0-914 GCF_000164805.1 Carlito syrichta
AAAAATGACATTGCACCCCTATCTCACACCATATACAGAAATAAAAATAGATTAAAGACTTAAATTTAAGACCTGGAACTATAAAATTACTAATGGCCTTGGGGAAAAGATGAACAGTTTTAAAATAGTAAATGAAGGATGAATAATCCAGTATATTCCACTGATGATCGGAGTTCCCGCTGTCAGATTCCCATCTTGTCTCTTCTCCATCAGCCTCTCCTTCCAACAGAGAGTAAACATCCCTCCAAATAAATAATAAAATGAATGTAGGTCCAGTGAGTGAGCTCTGGTGTTGCCTGGGTGGACAGAATACAGGTGGTCATGGGTGGCCATGGATGGTCATGGATGGTGCCATGGTTTGATTTGCACCCCTCCAAGCTCATGTGTTGAAGTTTCCACCTCCAGTATACCATCATGTCTCCATATTTGGATATAAGGCTTTGCAGAAGATATTAGGTTAAAATGAGGCCTTTAGAATGGACTTTAATCTGACTGGTGTCCTAATAAAAAGAGGACATATGGACTCACAGAAAGATACCAGGGACATCCATGTGCAGAGGACAGGCCATGTGAGGACATAACAAGAAGGCAACTGGGTGGTCTGCAAGTCAAGGAGAGAGACCACAGAAGGAATCAACAATGCCAACACCTTGGTCTTGGGCTTTGAGCCTCCAGAGCTGTTAGACAACGAATTTCTGTTGTTGAAGCCCCTCCTTTCTGCCCATGGTACTTGTCTGCAGCAATGCTAATAGATGGAGACAGATGGGCAGAAGTCTGTTGGCCTCTTCTGAACTTGACTCTGCCATCAGCAGCATCTGAGAAAGACAAGGGAGACAGGAAAGGGAGCCCCCTCTTCCCCAAACCTCCACAGGAATGTGTGTCTCCCCTAGAGCATTTTGGTTGATGTACCCATA
>NW_007109297.1:0-1104 GCF_000164805.1 Carlito syrichta
CAGCAACTTGGATGGATTTAGGGTCTATCATACGCAGTGATTATCACAGAAACAAAGAACAGAGTACTAAATGTTCTCACTCATAAGTGGACCCTTGAACTATCATCATAATACTATAAGAAAGGGATTGGAAATAGTGGGAAACTGCCAGGAAGGGGGTATGGGATTGGCAGTTGAGGGAAACTGCCAGGGGAGTGAGGGCACACCTCATCAATAAGGATACCTGCATAATGAATATTTGTATACCTAACCCTGAATTGTACTTCTCATCTTTCAAATAAAATAATAAAATAAAATAAGAATCCACGTTTAAGGGTGAACACATATCTCTGGTTTTTTCACTTAACAGTTTCACTGAACATAACTGCAAGTTCATCCCTATTGTTACCAATGGCAGCATTTCACTCTTGTGTATGGAGAAATAGTACTCTGTTGTATATATCTGCCCCATTTTTTTATCCACTCATGAATTGATGAATGCTTATGTTGATCCCACAGCTTGACTCCTGTGATTAGTGCTACAGGGGATATAGGATTGCAGAAACCTTCAATGTGCTGATCACATTTCCTATGAAAATATACCCAGCAGTGAGGTGCCAGGTCACACAGTAGGGCTATTTATAGTTTTTTTTAAAAGAAACTTCTACAATAATCCACAATGGCTGTACTAATTAACATTCCCACCCACAGTGTGCAAGGGTTCCCTTTCTCCACACCCTCAACAGCACTTGCTATCTTCCATCTTTTTGATAACAGTCATCCTAACAGGTATGAGAGTATAACTCATTGTGGTTTTAATATGTATTTCCTTGAGGATGAGTGATATTAAAAACATTTTAATAGATCTTTTTGCCGTTTGTATGTCTCTTCTTTTGAGAAATGTTTATTCAAGTATTTTTGCCTGATTTTTAAACTGGCTATTTGTTTTCTTACTATTGGGTTGCTTGAGTTTCTTATATATTTTGGACATGACCTGCTTATCAGATATAAGGTTTACAGATAATTTCTCCCAATTCGTAGTTACTTCTTCTCTCTGTCAATCATATCCTTGGCTGGCAGAGCTTTTTAATTTGATATAGTCCTATTTACCTAGTTTTGGCTTGT
>NW_007109298.1:0-693 GCF_000164805.1 Carlito syrichta
CGACCAAACTTTTTCACAATCCTTCTATCTATCCTTTTTTATAGCTGCATAATATTCCACTGTGTATATACCTCATTTTTTACCCATTCCAGCTTTGATGGGCAACATGTGTGGTACTATGTTTTTTTGCAATTGTGATAAGAGCTGCAAAAAGCATACGGGTGCCGGTATGTTTTTGGTAAAAATTATTTGAGTTCCTTCAGGTGTATTCTCGACGGGAAATTCTGAGTCACATGGTGGGTCAAGAACTTGTTCCTTTACAAACCACCACACTGTTTTCCAAAGATATTGTTCTGGTTTTCAGTCCACATGCAGTGTAGAAGCATTTATTTCTTCCAATATCCTGACCTGCATCTGTTATGGTTTGTTTTATTAATGATTGCCAGTATCACAGGGGGTATGTGATATTTCAAAGTGGTTTCATTTGCATTTCTTTGAGGATGAGTGAGGCTGAGCAATTTTCATGTGTTGCTAGCTACCCATATCTCCTCTTATGAAAAGTGTCCAATCACGTATTTTGCACACTTTTCAAAATTAATGTTTGTCTGATGTTTCTGAGTGCTTGAGTTTCTTGGAGATCCTAGATGTATTGCCTCTTTACAGATATATAGGTGGAGAATCGTTTTTCCCACTCTGTTGGCTGTATTCCTGCCCTTCTGACGGTTTCTTTTGTTTTGCAGAAATATATTAATT
>NW_007109299.1:0-765 GCF_000164805.1 Carlito syrichta
CTCTGTCACCCAGACTGGAGTGCAGTGGCCGCTCCCGGCCACCGCAGCCTAGACCTGCTGGGCTCCGGTGATCCTTCCGCCTCAGCCTTCCAAGTAACTGGAACTACAGGCGCGTGCTACCACGCCCGGTTAATAATTTTTTGATTTATTGTAGAGATGAGGTCTCGCCAAGTTGCCCAGGCGGGTCTCGAACCTGCAGGCTCAGGCAATCCACTCACCTCAGCCTCCCAAAGGCAAGGGATTACAGGTTGAGCCACTGAGTCTGGCAATGTATATTTATTTTTAAGCATAAGAAAAATATTTTAACCTATACTGAGAAATATGAGAAAAGAAGAGTTTTTCCATACTAAAAGTTAAATATGATATTAAAGAAAGTCAGTCATGCAGATGATATTGTCTATAATTTCTTTAACAGAACTATGGAAGATTCGGACTAGATGTGGAAATATTTTTCTGAATTTTTTTTTGTATTTCCTCGGACTTTACCTCTTCTTGAAAATGGAGTTTTTATGAAATGAACTATCATGGATAATGGCTGAAAAGTTATAAATGAATGATTATATTGTAACACATATGAATTGATGGTTTCATTATGAGTCTTTCAGAATAACTTCTTAAAATGTTCCACCACAGCAGTCTTATAAATTCTGTTTAATTACATCTGTAAATATCATGTGCAGTATAGCATCCAATAAGAAAAATCAAATTGTCTTCAGGTTGTATGTGTCCTTTTTCCATGAGTCAAAAGATGTTTATTCCACAGCA
>NW_007109300.1:0-741 GCF_000164805.1 Carlito syrichta
GGATTCATGATTTTGTTCTTTTTTATGGCTGCGTAGTATTCCATCGTGTATATGTACCACATTTTTTTAATCCAGTCCTCTTTTGATGGGCAGCATGGTTGTTTCCAGGTTCTTGCTATTGTGAACAATGCTGCGATAAACATACGTGTGCAGGTATCTTTTTTATAGAGTGATTTGTGTTCTTCAGGGTATATTCCCAGTAGGGGGATTGCAGGGTCATATGGAAGGTCAATTTTTAGAGCTTTTAGGAATCGCCACACTGCTTTCCACAGAGGTTGCACTAGCTTACACTCCCACCAGCAGTGTAGAAGTGTTCCCTTTTCACCACACCCTCTCCAGCAGCTGTTATTTTTTGAGTTGTTGATAATTGCCATTCTGACTGGAGTTAGGTGGTATCTCAGTGTGGTTTTGATTTGCATCTCCCTGATGATTAGTGAGGTTGAGCATTTCTTCATGTGTTTGTTGGCTTCTCGAATGTCTTCTTTTGTGAAGTGTCTGTTCATATCTTTTGCCCATTTTATAATGGAGTTGTTTGTTTTCTTCTTTTCAGTACGTTTCAGTTCCTTGTAGATCCAGGATGTTAAGCCTTTGTCAGACCTAGAGTTGGCAAAGACTTTTTCCCAGTCTGTAGGCTGTCTTCCTGCTCTCTTGATGGTTTCTTTGGCTTTGCAGAAGCTTGTCAGTTTAATAAGGTCCCATTTGTCTATCTTCTCTCTTAAGTCCTGTGGGTTTCGGGGTTTG
>NW_007109301.1:0-802 GCF_000164805.1 Carlito syrichta
TATAAAAGATACCTGCACACGTATGCTTATCAAAGCATTGTTCACAATAGCAAGAACATGAAACCAACAGTGCTGTCATTAAAAGAGGATTGATTTTAAAAATGTGGTACATATACACAGTGGAATATTACACAGCCATAAAGAAGAACAAAATCATGAACTTTCACACAACCTGGAAGGACTTAGAGTCTATAATACTGAGTGATCTTTCACAGAAACAAAGAACTGAGTATCACATATTCTCAATCATAAGTGGGCTTTGAAAAACTATCATAATACTATAAGAAAAGAATTGACAGTAGGGAGAATCTGCGTGGGGTTGTCAGGTGGGGAGGTGGGATTGGCAGTAGTGGGAATCTGCCTGGGGAAGGGGGCCATGCCTCATCAACAAGGGTACATGCACAATGAATATTTGTATACCTAATCCTGAATTGTACCCCAAAATTTTAAAATAAAATATTTAAAATTTAAAAAAAGGAAAACACACAAGTCTATAACAATAATGCAAAATTACCCAAGGGAAATGATGTGGGCAGGTGCTAATCTAATGCTACAAGGACTAATACTATTTCATTCCAGTTAGAGAATTTTGTGTGAACAAGAAAATAATTACAATATACAATACAGTGCATATTCTAATACGATTTTAAAATTATGTAAATTTATTCAGTTAAACAAACAAATATGTATATCTCATAGGAGTAGCTTCTTAAATCACATATTTGATATGTCATAAATATATGAATATTTTATTGTTAATAAAGACCCTCTGAAGTGACCTTGGATGACAGTTTATCACAAT
>NW_007109302.1:0-1262 GCF_000164805.1 Carlito syrichta
CACGGAGAGAGTCGCTACATGCCACTGAGCATTCTCGGGAATACACACACTCGCACTCACACACACACACAGACACACACACACACACACGGGTCAGGAACGAACCCACACCCACCGAATGAGAAACAGCTAGAGCATGGCAAGCAAGCAGTGGCTGGGGAAGGAAGTTGTCATCTCTGGCGCCATAGGCTGCTGCCAGGAGAGCAGTGGAGACTGCAGACAGTGTGGTTGAAGGGTTGGGGGAGCTACCTACCAGAAAGAGTGCAGACATGGAGGCATTTGTAACTTGTGCTCGAGCCCATGTGACAACTCAACCGCTCTGTACTGTACACTCACATTCACACACTCGCACACACTCTCGAACTACTCTGCTCAGCTGGACTCTCAGAACCCTGCTGAGGCTGGGCTGGGTGGGATCCCAATGTATTTCTGAAAGAGCACTCAGCCAGCCTCTTCTGATGCACAACCAATAATGGACATGCAACTTTACACAATTTTGGCCACCTACCAAACCTTAAACAATGTAAGACCAAAGAGTCATGACCATAGAAAAATGCATTGCCATACCCTAACACTAATTATTTTGAAATTGGGTGGAATCATTTTGAAGAATAAAGCATTACGCGTATGCAAATAGCTGAACAACTGATCCTTATGTATTTTTAATTTACAATTTCCAGGTGTGGAATTCATGAACTTAGACTGCTGTCCTTATTAACAAATTGCGAAAAAATGGTGTTAAGACTTAAAGATTTTCTGTTACCTTTCCATCTTCTTACATCTCTAGTGATTGTTTAGGTCCATAGATTTATTGTTAAGCAACAAAAGAAATGTCACTGTGACCCACACTTTCATTATGCTGATTTGAGTTGAGTATCTAAAAACAAAAAGTTCACCCCTGCTGGATTATTCATCTAAGTTACTTCCCTGAATATATTAATTATATGTCAATAGTACTCTGTGTTTTTTCAATACATTGTGTCATTTGATCCTCAAAACAATAGATAAATGAATATCTTTCCCTCAACTGCAGAAATGAGACACTGTAGCTTAAAAAAATGACAATGTGTTCAAGGTATATTGCTAAATCTGTTTGAAGATCTCCGCTGGTCCATAGATACTAATCTCATGTTGCTGATATTTTGCCACTCTGCCTGCTTAAAATAAATATTCATGTCTAAGAATGACACTTGCATCTAATGAAATGTCAAAATGATATTTACAGCATAATTATTTGCTATTTCATTTACTTCTTTCATATC
>NW_007109303.1:0-1426 GCF_000164805.1 Carlito syrichta
AGTCCTGTTAAACAGCAGGCCATAAATCAGACTGTGATCTGTATGCTTAATTAAGGGTTTAAAGGGGGGAAAAGTTAATTTTTTAATTAAGTGCTGTACTCAGAAACAGAGTTAGTTATTTCACAGAAGAAATATAGAGATAAAGCAGAAACAGAGCAATTTCAGAAGGTGAAAAGGAAGAAAACTAGGAAGATATTTTTAGCTTATTCTATTTCTCTTCAGTTTTAAGCAATTTTAGCTACTAAGGGTATGAACATGTCATGCAAAACTCTGTTTTGATTATTGCAGTAAAATATACTAAGAATAAAAATTGACTAGAGAATTGAAAATTAGTCTCAAAATAGCTCTAATCTGTTTTTTTAAGTCACATGCATTGACAATGTAAATAAAATCATCCATAGAGATATTTTGAAGTCAATAAAAATGTACAAGGTTTTTTCTGTTTAACTTCAAATACTTCTGTAGCTACAATACGTTGAAATCTTAAAATATTACACTGTTGTAGATTTCAAGTAACAAAATGACAACGGTTATTCCATTTGTAATGGGAAAATTATCCCAAGTTTAAATAAAATTAGTTTCAGTTAATACTAAAACATCTCTGTATGCTTCTGGAGTGCAGCTGATGTTTACATTCATAGTATAAACTGTCTTTAAATAGGTATAATAAAGGGACTTGAAAAGTAAAGTATATGCAGGATTAGAATAAGAATGATAATGTCAAAATTCATTAGCCTTCAGGAGCATCATTTAGTAATACCTGACTCTACATAATTAATCATAATGATATATGGCTTTATTTTACTCCACATCTCCTGAATTGCTTAGTAGAATATAGTAGAGAAAAAAATTGTTACTAAGAGAAAAATGACTTAAAAAATCTTGATGTGTTGAACTTGTATTATATTTACCACAAAATAGATAAATTTACTCAATTTCCAATCATTTGTTTTTATTCAATAAATATTGTGACCCAGATTATGACAGGTAATTTGCTTAGTTCTGGAAATTCAGTGAATTGAACAGAAGACAAAGGAGACATGATGACCACTTTAATGGATTTTTCAGACCAGTTAGATCATAATTGTTTACTAGTGAAAGAGGTTTAGGAAAACTAAGATAAGTGAATGTTCTTATTTGTAGAATTCACAGATGCCCAGCTTATGAATAATAAACATGATTCAGAAATAAAACCCATGTTGCATGCCCATCAAGAACAACTCAGATCTCTTCTATCTCTCCTGCAGCCCTCTCTTCTTTTCTCTACCCTCATCTTTTATAACTCCTTTCCCAACCTACCTTCTTTCTGTTCTCATGCCTGCTGGTGGGTATGTGCAGGGACTTATTCCAGACTTCATTATGCAAAAAGCATGTGGACAGTAGTGACGTACATGAAGAGACTGAAAACCAAAGCAATCCCAGCCCC
>NW_007109304.1:0-1398 GCF_000164805.1 Carlito syrichta
CATAAATACCTAGAAGTAGAATTCCTTGGTTGTGAGGCAGACATATGCAAAATTTTCTAAGAAACTGCCAAAGGGTTTCCTGCAAGTGGCTGTACCTGTTTACATTCCAGTATCTCCAATCCTCACCAGCATTTGGCACCATCAGTCTGTTTTATAAGGGATGGTGATGGCTTACTGAGCAGCACTCATGATGCGGAAAGAGGAAATAGTTCTTCATAGGACAGCGTTATTAAGGACAGGGTCACTGGCTCCCTGGAGTGTTACTCCTTCTCTCTAAGGCTGAAGGGTTTATAACCGGCTCAGCCATAGCTTAAACGAGGTTCATTTCACTTTTTTCACTTTCTTTACTTTTTTTTAATTGGTAAAGATTAGGGTCTCATTATGTTGTCCAAGCTGATTTTGAACTCCTGTCCTCAAATATTAATTTGATGCCTGCCTTGACCTCCCAAAGTGTTGGGATTAAAGGCATGGTCCACTGCATCCACCCCATTTATTTTCTTTTTTATCAGAGCACTTTCACACACTCTTTCACAGTGAATCCTGATCAAATCCTGGTGAGGAATTCTAATAGCTGTAAAGAGCAGCTCAGAGATATGGTAACGCCATGGTTCACAGGGCAGCCTCAACATCCCAGCCCTCTGAATAAATAGATGCTCCAAATCTGAGCATATCAGATGACCTGTTGTACATAAAAAGAAGAAAACTGTTGGGAGCCAGCCTTGGAGGCCCGCCTGATTGACAAAGTCCAGGTGCGCTGAGGACCCCCGGCCACAAAGTGAGTCCGGGCAGCTGAGGCCCTTCTGTCTTCTGTCTTTGCTGTTGGTACAGCTGAAGAAATTCCGTGCAGTTGTGGAAGAAGAAAATGGCATGTTTATGTGAAGTACTCACAGCTAACCTGGAAATGTCATGGCTCATTTTTCCATTTCCCACTATGCCGCTTGACCTTTTCTAACATATGCAAGGGTTAAACTCTGAAGCACATCAAGAATTCTTTCTTTCACTTGGTTATAAGTTACTAGATATTGCTTAAGTAATAAATGATATAAGTATATCCACTCCTTATTTGATTTAGAATTATGTAGTTTAGTGTTTAGACATAAGGTTTTTTAAAAGCACAAGTTTATAGTAAGTTCATTATGAATTCATTATAAGTTCTAACACTTACATAGGAGTTATGCAGGTGATTTATAACACTGTTTTCACTGACTTAGGATAAAGATATCTTTAAGGTTTTTACTTAATTCAATAGTTAAAACTCTAAGTTAACATTTATAAAGCGGGTTTTCACTGAACTCATAATATACTAATCAGACACTTTTATGATAACTTAGCTAAAGACAGAAAGCAACCTTGGGGGCCTGGGAAACATTACTAAAAGCTCCTTTTGAGTTTTCTTTA
>NW_007109305.1:0-814 GCF_000164805.1 Carlito syrichta
CAGACTCCTTACCTAGAGAGGTTTCAGTTATGAAAAAGGATTAGATAATTCCCTGTCCACAGGAAGTCATGAGGGAAGTCTTGGGAACCAGTCAGATGTCTAATATTTCTGCAAAGGCTTGTGACAAAGGCCAGTCTGTCTGAAAGGGTGTGTAACACTGAGTCTTTTTTCTAAGACCATGACTGATGAGTAAAGATGAGACAAGTCACTTTAGATTTTGGGGGGGAAGGTGATCACAAGCCTTGGAATTAGGCTTTATTAAAGAGGTAATTGGTCTCTTTGTCTTTTTGGCTTCATTTTTTGTTGGAAATTCTCAGAGTACCATACAGCATAGAGGCAGGAAAAGCCACATGGGCTTGTTAATAAGCCACTCAATGCAAATCCTAGGAGATAGGTGGGTGTGATACTTCAGTTATGAGGTCAGTGCAGCACCAGTCTTCTGAGAAAGTGTGTGCTACATGAGAGTAGACACATGTGTTGGCTAAATTTCCCAAGTCTCTACCTCTATGCTTCAGGGTCAGCCATGAGTCCACTTTATATGCATTTCTATCATAGTCATCTTAAAACAGCAGATTCTCTTTTCATAACAAGAATGATAAACATAAAGGAGAAATGCTGTGCATGATGATACAGGGAACAGTGACACAAGGTCATCCTATGATCACAAGACACAGAGCGAAGTAAAGACTAATGACACCACTGGCATGAATCAGTGGGAAAATCCAAAGTTGGTATAGTGAAAATAAGTAAAGAAGTCTTTTTATCTCAGTGAAGTGTTCTAATGCTTTCAAATATATCTTCCACGTTATTTCCC
>NW_007109306.1:0-721 GCF_000164805.1 Carlito syrichta
TCATTTTATAAGGCTAACATCACATTGACACCCAAGCCAGGTAAAGATCCATCAAAGAAAGAGAACTACTGGTCAATATCTTTAATGAACATAGATGCTAAAATTCTCACCAAGATCCAAGCAAACTGAATTCAACAACAAAAATTATCCATCATGACCAAGTAGGCTTCATCCCCAGAATGCAAGTCTGGTTCAACATTCGTAAGACCAAAAATGTAATTAAAATACATCAACAGATGTCAAAACAAAACCACATGATTATATCATTAGATGCAGAAAAAGCTTTTGATGAAATACAACACCCTTCTTAATAAAAACCCTCGAACATCTAAGCCTATGTGGAACATACCTCAAAATAGTAAAAGTCATCTATGAGAAACCCACAGTCAGTATACTCCTAAACAGACAGAAATTGGAGCAATTTTCATAGAAAACTGGAACAAGACAAGGATGCCCACTCTTGCCCTTCCTGTTCAACATAGTTTTGAAATTCCTGGTTACAGCAATCAGAGAAGAGGAGGCGATCAGGGGTAACCAGATAGGAAAAGAAAAAATCAAGTTATCTCTCTTTGCAGGTGACATTATTGTATACCTTGAAAACCCAAGAGAATCTGCCAAAAACCTCAATGGCACTGATGAAGAACTTTGGGAGAGTCTGCAGGTATAATATAAATGTACAAAAGACAATCACATTTCGATCCACCAATAATAAACAGAAATC
>NW_007109307.1:0-939 GCF_000164805.1 Carlito syrichta
AAACAATAAATAAAAACACCTCAACAATGATGAAAGTATCCAATCTGATGAAATGGCTGAAAGCCATTAATTAAGATATTACACGCTTTAGTCACACAAAATCCACCACTGATAATATATGATTTATTATAATGACTGAGATTTATTCTCAATGATTATGAACACCTGAAATGTAATAAAACTAGATCAAGTGAAAAAGTTATATCATTTCCCATACTTACCTATACCAAAATAGGAAACTTTATATTTGAGAGGAGGATTTATTTTTCCCCTATTGAGGTACATGATCAAAGGTCTTTCACTAAGCGAGGAACTAAAATGATCCCTATTGACAGATTCTCCTATGCAAACACAGATGTTCTTCCTGATGCTGAAAGTCCCATGCCTGATACCTGTCATAGCATCCTTAATATAAAAATGTCCATTATTACCAGATGAGATAGGTGCCCCAATTACTGTTGGTTGTGGGGGCTGAAAATTTATCTGCTAATTTTCATAGTTTTTATTTGAAAGAGCACTCCAGGTAACTTAAGAAACTTGTTTTATTGCTCAATGGTGTGGTAGTAAGCAACTGGTTAGCTCTCATGAGTCTCAGTTTTCTCATTCTTAAAATGGGAAAAGGAGATGAAAAGAGGGACAGCAGACTCTCAGAGCTCATTTCTAAGGTCTCTTCTTATGTAAAATTTATGTTTTTATGAATTTCCCCCAGCAGCATATATAATATAGTAGGTCACACACTACCTTTTCAAGACATCTTCAAATTTTAAAGAGAATGAATATGCACCATAAGTACTGCAGAGAATCAGTAAGTTTTAAAAAATACTATGCTGTCATTTGTAAGATATTGGGAAATTAATGAAAACAAATAAACCTCTAAAGAAACACCTTGAGAGCGAAGACACTAATGTGTATGGGTTTGTATCTCTCGTGCTCAGCAGA
>NW_007109308.1:0-1029 GCF_000164805.1 Carlito syrichta
CAGTTAATCATGAACAGAACTAAAATACTTATAAAATCCTTAGAGAGATTGTGTTTCACTTTATTAGGATACTGCAGTATTTGGGAATTGTTAATTGGCAGGCCTAGAGGTTATTTGGATCTCGTTTACCGGTTAGCAGGACCTACAACTTGCACCCTCAGGATAAGTAACTGGTGCATCCCTAAGCTGTGCATTTCTCCCAAGGCTTGGAAGGAGGTGATAACTCCTTATCTCAGGTCTCTCTAACTTTCAGCTGTATTTTTAACTTCCTGCTGGCCTTCCTTTTTGTGAGTGTACCATCTTTATCTTTTCTATGAATTTTGCTTATTTCAGTGGGAGAATGAAGTATTGAAACAGTGGTTCTTAGATGCGGTTGTTTGCCAAGGCTGACATTTCAAGAGAAATTGGCTAAACCTGTTTTCAACCTAAGTAATGATGATGGAGGTTGCAGCATCTTCTGAAATGTGAGTAATAAAATTGGACATGGCCTCTTAACAGCATAAGAAAACTTGAATGCAGTTTACCACCATCCTTGAAGGACTTCGAAACTGTGGCTTTTAACTGATTTATTGGGTCTTTTTGCTCTACCCAGCCCTCTCTTTTCAGAAATTCAGAGGAAGAAATGATGTGTTGCTAAAGTAATAACACGCATCACACACATACACACACACACACACACACACACGCATAGATTTATATAAAATCTTATTTCTAATTATAGACTACTTTAGGAACAGTCTGTAATTTGCTATGAAAGGTCTGTGATAATAATTGACTAATTCAAAAGACCAAATGCTTTAACTTATATTTGTGAAAATGTCAACACAGTATAAGAAAGTGAGGGCAAGATCAGTTTCCAGAAGCATCCATCATGTCAAGCCCCAGCGCACCCAGGGTCTGCTTCTGAATCATCTTCTCTAAGTCCAGAGGGGAACCTTGGTCCTCAAGGCTCTCCTGTCATTTAAGTTACATCACCAGCCTCTTACTCTGACACTTGAGCCCTGGTTCTTCAACTAGCTTTCACCACCA
>NW_007109309.1:0-668 GCF_000164805.1 Carlito syrichta
TATTTTCAGAAATCACCACATGTCTTCCAAAGAGGTTGCACTACCTTACATTTCGACCAGCAGTGTAGAAGCTTTTCTTTTTCTCCACATCCTTGCTAGCATCTGTTGTTGTTTGTATTTTGGTGATGGCCATTCTTACTGGGCTTAGGTGGTATTTCAATGTAGCTTTGATTTGCATTTTTCTGATGATGCCTGAGTGTCTGTTGACTGCCCTTATATCTTTTTTTGAGAAGTGTCTATTTATATCTTTTGCCCACTTTTAAAAGAGACTGTTTTTTTTTTCCTTTCTGGCATTTGAGTTTCTTGTAGATCCTAGAGTTTTGGCCTCTGCCATATATACAGTTGACAAATAATATTTCCCATTCTGTGGGCTGTCTCCCTACTGACTTGATGGTGTATTCTGCTTTGCAGAAGCTCATTAATTTTATGAGGTCCCACTCGTCTATCTTATTTCTTAAGGTATCGGTTTAGGGTTCTGAATAAGAATTGGTTGCCGGTCCCAATTTCCATAAGGGTGTCTCCTGCATTTTCTAAGACTCTTAGAGTTTGAGGTTTTACATTTACGTCTTTGATCCATTTATAGTTAATTTTTGTGTGCGGTGATATGGAGGGGCCCTGTTTAAATCTTCTGCATGTGGTTAGTCAGTTTTCCCAGCACTGTTTACTGA
>NW_007109310.1:0-938 GCF_000164805.1 Carlito syrichta
CTTTGGGAGACTGAGGCTAGTGGATTGCCTGAGCCCACGGGTTTGAGACCAGCCCGGGCAACTTTGCAAGGCCTCGTTTCTACATTAAATCAAAAATTAGCCAGGCGTGGTGACATGCACCTGTACTTCCAACTACCTGGAAGGCTGAGGCAGAAAGATCACCGGAGCCCAGCAGATCAACACTGGGGTGACTGTGAGCATGACACTGTCCTCCAGCCTGGGCGACAGAGTGAGACCTCTACTAAAAAAAAGAAAAGAAAAAGAAGAAAAAAGAGGAGGGGGAGGAGATCAGGACAGAGGCACCCACAGAGGTCAACCATGCGAGGACAGGGAGGAGATCACCATCTATAAACCAGAAGAGACTAGTCCTGCCAGCACCTTGGTATTGAACTTCCAGCCTCCAGAACTGTGAGGACATACATGTCTGTCACTCAAGCCACTCCGTTCATGGCCCCTTGTGACAGCAGTCCAAGCTGACTAATCTGGGCACCATTGTGAAAGCAGCAAGACAGACCATGGAATGGGATATGATATTTGCAAATATCAGATAAGGGACATATCTAGATCATCGCTGCCTGAGCAACAGAAAAAGACCATGACTCAGAAAAAAAGGAAAAAGGGCAAAGTATCTGCACAGACATTTCTTCAAAGATGTACAGGAGACCAAGACGCACAAGAAGACATGGCCAGTGTCCTCAGGCAGCAGAGAAATGCAAACCAAACCACAGTGAGAAGCCATCACGCCCCACCAGGAGGCTGGAATCAAAAACACAGACAATAGCTATTCTCTTGCCTCAGCCTCCCAAAGTGCTGGGATTATAGTGGCTAATTTTTTTTTTTGGAGAGATAAGGTGTCTCACTATGTTACCTACGCTGGTCACGAACACCTGGGCTCAAGCAATCCTCCCGCCTCTGCCTCCCAAAGTGTTGGGATGATA
>NW_007109311.1:0-932 GCF_000164805.1 Carlito syrichta
ATTCAGTGACTTAATTAACTAGTCGACTAACTAGTTAACTAACAGACTTAACTAACTAGTTAACTAACAGACTTAACTAACTCGTTAAGTTACTAGTTAACTAACTGACTTAAGTAACTCATTAAGTAACTCGTTAAGTAACTAGTTAACTAACTGACTTAACAACTCGTTAACTAACTCGTTTTATTTTCTGAAATGTCCTGTGTTGGACAACAAAATTTTATGCCCAATTATTATACCTGTTTTAAGGTGTTATTAGACCTGTTTGTAATCTTTTACTTGATGTAGCATCATCAGTGCACTGGGTTATTGTCAGTTTCCTAAAAGATCTCTCTGTCATCAGTCTGGTTTCATTTCCATGTGTCTTCCAGTCTACTTCAGGAATCTGGCTACATCATAAACAGACCAAATTATTCTCATGAAGATAATAATTACCAAGTGTTCCTCACTGTCTAACAAGTAAGTTCAAAATTCTGAGCAAGACATAAAGGTTTACATATAATTGGTTTGAGTCCTGTCCACTTTTCTGAGCTATCTCCAGTCTATCCCAGGAAAGACCTTTATTTCCCAGTTGCTTGTCCTGCACATGCGTGACCAGCACTTCTTGCTTTTGTGTACCTTGCTGTTCCCTTTACCTGAAAGTCATGTTTCCCTTCCCAGTCACATGGACCTTCTCCTCCAGCCTGCCCTGAACTTCCAGGCTGGAATCACACCCTCTTGCAGGCAGCCCAAGAAGATATGATGTGTTTCCCTGCAATTTGATTTTTCCCCCCAATCCACATCTTGCCTGTTTATCACTGCCATGCAGATCGCAGAGCATGAATGTGCTAAAGTTTATTTAATTATATCTCTCCTAAAGAGCATTTAAATGGTTTCTAATTAGCCATTACTGCATATTGTGTCACTGAAGCTGTCCTAGCACATGTGTATTG
>NW_007109312.1:0-1227 GCF_000164805.1 Carlito syrichta
ACCTACTAGTGCAAATATTTAACTTTGCCTTTGGTATGTTGAAGCCACAAGTCCATGCAAACCTCTCAGGCATGTCCCATAATAAAATTGACTTAAAAATATATTTTTTCTTCACAGAGGGGGCGCAGGTTGGGGTTTGCATCATTTGAGACCCCAGGGCCCTGGAGGCAGCTTGGACTCAGGTGTTTGTTCCCGGAACTGGAAACATCTCCGCCCTTTCCTGATTTCTGCAAACTTGAGATCTTGGTCAAATCCCTTTCTGGAATGTTGGCAAACCCAGAACGCAGAGACCTCCACAGCGACTCAGAGACACACAGCGTGTATTGGGTGAGATTATAAGTGAGTTAGTAGGGTCTTCAGAAAAGTTAAATAGCCGATGGCTCACACATTTGATCGATTGGTGGGGGTGGGGGGCGGGAAATCGACAGGGCTTGGAGCTGGGCCCAGAGGCTCAGGACAGGCTCTTAAAGGCTCTCGCAGCCCTGGCAATCCCGGGGTCCTGGAAGATAACAGAATTCCTGGGCCTCTCCGGATGGGCTTTTCTGCCTCTGGGATTCAACCTGTCTTCTCCCCACCCTCACTCCCACTGTTTTCTTGGCTTGGGGGCCATGTTTTGCACACTGGGTGGAAGGCGCCCCGGGCAAGCAGCGCTGGCGAAGGACACAGGAACAAAGTTTGTAAACGTTTGACCGAGCCCGCGGCCCTTGGATTTAGGAATCCTATTAAAACGCTCAGTCGGAGCCAGGCTCGGTGGCTCAGCTTGTAATCCCGCGCCTTTGGGAGGCTGAGGTGAGTGGATTGCCTGAGCCCGCGGGTTCGAGACCTGCCTGGGCAGGCGAGACCTCATCTCTACAATAAATAAAAAAATTAGCCGGGCGTGGTAGCGCACACCTGTAGTTCCAGCTACTTGTAAGGCTGAACTGGAAGGATCGCTGGAACCCAGCAGGTCGAGGCTGCGGTGGCCGGGAGCGGCCACTTCACCCCAGTCTGGGCGACAGAGTGAGACTCCAACTCAAAAAAATTAAAAATTCAAAAATAAAATAAAAAATAAAACGCTCAGTCGGAGCCAACTGCGTTTGTGATAATCGGCGGAATGAACCCGGCTCTGCAAAACTCAGGCACTTTCTCTTCTGCCTCGTTTCGCGGGGGCGGATATGAGAGGCGGGGCGGGGATCCGGAACCCGGTCGTGCCGAGTCCTCTGGGCGGCGAGGGAGCCCCGCCCCCAA
>NW_007109313.1:0-730 GCF_000164805.1 Carlito syrichta
CTTCTACAGATGAAGTACACAAATGCAAATCTCAGGTCTATTTGACATTGAGATACCCAAAGCCTCATGAAAACCAAAGCAAATATAATAAAATCACTTAAAATGCTTGACTGGCACATACCATGAAAAGGTAAACATTCTAGGTGACTGCATAAAAGTTTATTGTCACCAAAACTAATAATAAAAGACCTTCGATTTTATCAATGAAATACATAACAATTGGAAAACGCTACACTACTACTTTCATAGTTGTGAATCTGAAGACCATCATCAGAAAACTAATAGTTACCTGACAAGCCCACCTGTCTTCCCCCAACTCAAGAGAAGCATTCATGTGCACATAACATGGAATTCTATCCTCTTAAAAAAACATTATTTCAGCCGGGCTCAGTGTCTCAGCCTGTAATCCTGCGCCTTTGGGAGGCTGAGGTGAGTGGATTGCCTGAGCCCACGGGTTAGAGACCCGCCTGGGCAGGCGAGACCTCATCTCTACAATAAATCAAAAAATTAGCCGGGTGTGGTATTGCACACCTGTAATTCCGGCTACTCGGAAGGCTGAGGCGTAAGGATCGCCGGAGCCCAGCAGGTCGAGGCTGCGGTGGCCGGGAGCGTCCACTGCACTCCAGTCTGGGCAACAGAGTGAGACTCCAACTCAAAAAAAAAAAAAAAAAACAATGTAAGCCAGACTCGGTGGCTCAGCCTGTAATCCTGCGCCTTTGGGAGGCTGAGG
>NW_007109314.1:0-1076 GCF_000164805.1 Carlito syrichta
GTTAATGATATCCTAGTGTCAAAGGCGATCTTCTAGATGGGCCTTTATAGGCCTCAATCATGTAGCTATAGATGTTGGCTCCCAACAGGTACCCTTATTGATGTTATGACACATTTTAAGAAAGGAAAAGAAAACTGTTTAACATTGTAATACTGCCAGGCACAGTGGCTCACACCTGTCATCCCAGCACACTGTGAGGCCAAGGTGAGAGGATGGCCTGAGCCCAGGGTTTCAAGACCAGCCTGGGCAACTTGGTAAGGCCTCATCTCTACAATAAATCAAAAATTATCTGGGTGTGGTTGTGCATGCCTGTGGTTCTGGCAACTTGAGAGGTTGAGGCAGAAGAATTGCAATTGCCTGAGCCCAGCAGGTCGAGACTGTGGTGATCGTGAGTGGCCACTGCAGTCCAGCCTGGGTGATGGAGTAAGACTCCGACTCAAAAAAAAATTGTAATACTCAAAAAATACACCCACAATAAAAGATGAATATAAGTCACATTTGACTTCTGCCATTGCAAGAGGAGCTAAAAAAGTGGTTCCCATTGGCATCCAGATATTTCTGATGATAGTGAATGACTACAGTACTTGCTGCTGGACAAGGCCTCCTGGGTCTTCCCTTGTGCACATCACACCCAGGACCAGGCATCTCACACTCCTCAAGGAAGCATGCTATATTCAGATGTGTGGGAGGCTCTGTTGCATATTCGCACTTCCATTGTTATTGCACACTTCCATTGTCAATGTCCACAGAGTTCTCAAACTTGAAACACCACTTCAGAATGTTCTTGCAGTCCTCAAAGGACAACAATGCTTCTGCCAACCATGCTCCTGTCATTTTCTTTGACTGTCCTGCCTGACAAATGGTAACACTGGCATTCAGTTGATGAATGTCATTTTTTGAGTGAATGTCCTATTGTTAAACCCAAAATTCTAAATCCGAGAGACCACCAAAGAGCCAGCTCCGATGCAAACACACGAGGGTGTTTATTCAGGCTCAAGTCTGGGCTCACAAACTGAAACCGACGCAGCGGCTTGAGTTTGAGAGCGCCAATTCAGTATAGCAAGCTGTTTTTATGC
>NW_007109315.1:0-1159 GCF_000164805.1 Carlito syrichta
CCCAAGTCTCCAAACACACACTAGAGGCCAATGGTATTCTACACAGAGGACTACCCAACAGCGAAGATGGGGAGGATTCCTCAGCACCACCAGCATGCAGCCAACACCAAGAACGACTGGGACCTGGGCTTCACCATCAACCTGAACTTCAACGACCAGTTGTGCGAGCCGTCGTGCTCCACCAACTCCCGGAGTCAGCACCTGGCTCTCCTACCCTGGCCAGCCTGGCCTTGCATGGGCCAAGGGACTGTGCATTCTTAGTGTGGGGAGGCACTTTCCTCTCTCTCCCTCCTGCAGGAGGGGATATTAGGGGCCTGGGCTGGGGGAAGGGCACATCACAACCCTATTTTTGATCATTTTTTTTTTTTTTAGTTGGAGTCTCACTCTGTCACCCAGACTGGAGTGAAGTGGCCGCTCCCGGCCACCGCAGCCTCGACCTGCTGAGCTCCGGCGATCCTTCCACCCCAGCCTTCCAAGTAGCCGGAATTACAGGTATGCGCTACCACGCCCGGCTGATTTTTTGATTTATTGTAGAGATGAGGTCTCGCTGCCCAGGCGGGTCTCGAACCCGCGGGCTCAGGCAATCCACTCACCTCAGCCTCCCAAAGGCGCGGGATTACAGGCTGAGCCACCGAGCCCGGATTGATCACTTTTTTTAAAATTGGGGTCTCACTTTGTGGCCCAGGCTGGAGAGGAAAGTGGCACACTCACAGCTCACCACAGCCTTGACCTCCTGGACTCAGGCGAGTTTTTCGTCTTAACCCTCCAGAATAGCTGCGACCACAGGCACTTGCACCCCACACCCGGCTAACTTTTTTTTATTTTGTTGTAGAGAGAAGGTCTAGCTATGTTGCCCAGGCTGCTCTTGAACTCCTGGGCTCAAGCAGTTCTTTCACCTTGGCCTCCCAAGTGCTAGGATTACAGGCGTGAGTCACTGTGCCCAGACCAATAACATGGTTTATTTGGTGGCGTTTGCATCAATAAATTCTCAGCTGGGGGAACAAAATGAATTCTGTGAATTTAGCCCCATTTGCGTCATTTTATAGGCCATCATTTAGATATCTTTGCATTATGAACAAGCAGCATTACAATAATGAGACTAGCTGACCATCTCGTCCCATAAATGGTCGGTTCATATCATGCCAATTCCTGGCTTGAA
>NW_007109316.1:0-995 GCF_000164805.1 Carlito syrichta
ATAACTCTGCACCAGTTTGAAGAAACATAAAAGGATTATCTCCTCTTTTCCTTTGATAAAAAAATGAATTTAGAGAACATACTAAAATTATCCCCAGGGGAATATTTTGCCCATGCCATTTGCATAATTCTATCCAGGTATATTGTATTTTTACTTTCCTTTTCAAATATATTCAATTTCTATCAAATTCACATCAGCTTTATTTTCAGGAATACTCTTTATGTCTACAGTCATTAATATATTTTCAAAGTATTTTCATTCTGTTTTTTACCTACTTGGAAATACCTATTTTAAACAATCAGACCAAAACACATAATTTGTTATTTTCTATGAAGTAGTGCTTAATAAGAAGTTTTGAAGCTGGCTTTAAAAAAAAAAGCATATTCATTTGCATCACAGAAATGTCAGTTTCTGTTATTAAGGAAAAGAAAATATATTGTCCCACTTAGGCAGATGTAAATTGATGGTGAAACAACATAAGAAAAGCTATTGTTTATGCACTCAATGTCTGATTGTGAGCCAAGTAAGAATAAGCAATATTATAAACTGACTCAGATTCTACCTCTACTTTTGGATACTTGAATGTAAATACTGTATAGCAGGTTAAGTCTCGTTAAACACTTGGTCAATTCCAAAATAATATGCTTTACCAAGCACCAGGTATAGGTCATTGTTATATTCTTTCTTCTGCATTTGTCTTACATTCAGCCATACTTTTTCAAATGGTTCACTCATTTTCTCAACAAATGTTTTTGTCGAGAAAGAGAATAGGTAAATCAATTTTATATATTTTACAATTATAGGAATATTTTTAGAATAAAGTGATACCCTTAATAAGAAGTGTACAAGTAAAATTATATAAAAATTATTAAGAACAATAACTCTTTGCTAGGAAACTAAAAATATTTTACTAAAGAGAGGTCCTTTCAGGTGACATTTGAAGAATGGGTAGGATTTGAACACCCACATGTGCATAAATGGAGAAAAGCATTTCC
>NW_007109317.1:0-910 GCF_000164805.1 Carlito syrichta
TGACCAGTACTTCCAGAACAATGCTAAATAGAAGGGGTGAGAGTGTACCTCCTTGTCTAATTCTAGTTTAGAAAATACGCTTTTCATAGTAGATACATAGGTTAATACAACAGAACAGAGAGCCCAGAAATCAAGCTGCTCACCTACAACCAATACCCATCGATCTTGGTAAAGTGGACAGAAATAATCACCGATGAAAGGACACTCTCTATTATGCATAGTTCTGGGAGAATCGGCTGAGCATACGCAGAAGGAAGAAGCCAAGCACTCATCTGTCACCACCTGCAAGAAGGAGCTGTAGGTGCGTTTAAGATGGAAATGTAATACCTCAAACAACACACATGTAGAAGAAAACCCATGAGACACACTGCAAGATATTGGCCTAAGCAACACATTTATTTCTGAGTCTGCAAAAGCAAACATAACGAACAAAAACGGACAAGTAGAACTTCATTAAGCTAAAATGCGTATGCATAGCAAAAACAAACATTCAACGGAGTACACAGACAATCCACCAAACGGGAGAAAATATTTGCAAACCATGCATCCGACAAAGCCATAATATTCTGAGTCAGTAAGAAACTTAAAAATCCCAAAAAGAAAAAAATCAACCTCATTAAAAAAGTGAGCTAAGAACATCGACAGACATTTTACAATAGGAAACAAGCAGCTAGCAAACAAATGAAAAGAATATTTAACATCGATAATCATCAGAGAAATGCAGACCAGATTCCCAATGAGATATCATCTCTCACCAGTAAGACGGCTATTGTCAATAAGTCAAAAAATGTCAGATGTTGATGAGGTTGTGCAGAAAAGTATCACTCACACACTGTTGGTCAGAACGAAAGCTAGTTCAGTCCTTTGCAAAGCAGTTTTGGAGTTTGCTGAAAGATTTAAAAACAGATTC
>NW_007109318.1:0-851 GCF_000164805.1 Carlito syrichta
ATGCTCAAACTCACCTACATGTCAAAAGGTAGTAATAAATTAACAACCTAAACGCTAGGTTTAAGTTCACATTATGCACTATGTCAAATACATCTTTATCCAACTTGAAAATAATTTTCTTTCCAAATAGGCACAGAGATCACTACACTCTTTTTTATCTTTCAAATTGAAAATTGAAATTTAAGTTTAATATTTGAAAGAAGAGCTGAGGAGACACAGACATAAATGATGATTTCTGAAGATCACTGCAAACAACTGAATCAAATCAACTGAAATTTTCGTGATGAAACATAAAATTAATTTGTAAAACAATATAAGCCAGGCTAGTGAATCAGTAAACATTCTCACAATTATGCTCATGTGCACATTTGGGGTGACCTCAAGTCACAAGTCAATATTTTCTCAAGTGATAAGGATGCATGATTATAGCCTAAAATCATAGTGCCATTAGCACAGTGAGAAAAGGTCACAAATGGTACCAACACGTAACTCCCATCGTGTCTTGTCACTCCTGAAAAATTACACTTATTTCTAAAATACAAAGTCAAAAGACAAAACAGTCAATTAAAAATTATGAATCGTTTTCTATTTTAGCAGCTACCAATAAGATTCAGCTTTGTTTTACAGTAACCTTAACAGTTTACAGTAATGTATTATGCAAAAGAATTTACAATGTGCAAATTATTCACACAAATGTTCTTTAGCTAATAACCCCCTACTTAATTTTAATACAACATGATGTATCACATTTCAATTTACTGAAAACCTTCAGTAATTCTGCTGTGGCATAAAAGGATTTGGGTCTGCTTTCTTTAAACATGAGGTGAATTTGCCATTAAAGTATTTCCCCC
>NW_007109319.1:0-630 GCF_000164805.1 Carlito syrichta
CGTAGTTGTTCAAGGTCCACTTATGAGTGAGAACATGTGATGCTCAGAACTTTGTTTCTGTGAGAGGTCACTCAGTGTTATAAACTCTAATTCCATCCAGGTTGCTGCGAAATTCGCTGTTCTTAATAGAGTGACTTTGTCATGGGCTTTGTAGTCAGGTTTGAATCTCACCTGGCTACGTGTGAAGCTATTTGACCTTGACATGTTCCTCCATCCTGGTTTCCTTGCCCGGGAGATGAAATTTAATAGTGATTGGTGAAAATGAATACACGAGATAAAATGTAACACCGTAAGTACTGGCCACTATACTTATCGTTAATCTATTTTTAGAGTGCAAATTCTCACAGTTGCAAAAAGTCATATTAAGAAGTGGATTGAAATACCACATTCTAGAACTTCACATGGGTCTTTTGGAAGAAATATCTAGTTTTCTTTAAGCACCTGATTGTGCACGTGAAGTCACATACCACAACAGAATATATTGGTGGTACTGATAGTTGTTTTGGAGTTTGTGTTCAGTCCTTCTTGGTGGATCCTGGGTGCAACCTTAGACCCCATATGCTAGGGAAGTGTTTTTCTTGGTGCCTGTCTATTGCCCCTGGTTAGGTGTATACACTGTGACCCACCTTG
>NW_007109320.1:0-880 GCF_000164805.1 Carlito syrichta
CCCCACTTTTGTATTTTATCTCTTATGATCCGTGCATTTAGGTTTTTGCTCAGGAATTGGATGCCAGTTTCAAATTCCATAAGGGTATGTCCTGCATTTTCTGAAGTTCTTATGGTTTGAGGTTTTACATTTAGGTCTCTGATCTATATAGAGTTAATTTTTGTGTATGGGATTACATAGGGGTCTTGTTTGAATCTTCTGCATGTGGTCAGCCAGTTTTCCCAGCACCATATACTGAATAGGTTCTCCTCACCCCAGTGGTGGGTGGTGGATGGTTTTTCGAAGATGAGTTTGTTGAGAAATTGAGGTTTTGCTTCTGGAATCTCAATTCTATTCCATTGGTCTATATGCCTGTTTCTGTACCAATACCAAGCTGTTTTGATGATTGTAGGTTTATAGTAAAGTTTAAAGTCTGGTAGTGTGATACCTCCTGCTATTTTTTTTTTTCTGAGGATTGTTCTGAGTATTCTTGGTCGTTTGTATATCCATATGAATTTCTCTATTGTTTTTTCTAGATCTGAGAAGAATGTTGCTGATAATTTGATGGGTACTGCATTAAATCTGTAGATTGTCTTACGTAAGATGGACATCTTCACAAGGTTGATTCTTCCAATCTATGAGCATATGATATTTTTCCACTTGTTTGTGTCATCGTTGATTTCTTTGAGCAGTGTTATGTTGTTTTCATTGTAGAGATGTTTCATGTCTCTGGTTAGGAAGATGCCAAGGTTTTCCTTTTTTTGCGTGGCTATTGTGAATAAAATTGTGCTTTTTATTTGGGTTTCTGTTTGTTTATTATTGGTGTAAAGAAATATGATTGTCTTTTGCACATTTATTTTAAACCCTGAGACTTTGTCTAAGTTCTTTATCAGTGCAAGGA
>NW_007109321.1:0-711 GCF_000164805.1 Carlito syrichta
AAGTCATAAGAGGGAGCAGAAAAGGCTAGAAAAAAAACTAAAAGCATTTGAATGAATAATTCTAGATATTAATTAACATTGTTGCTTTTGTCTTTAATAAATTGCATATCAGTATGCATGGTAGGGTGTAGCTTCAGGTTTTTTTAAGTTTGTCCAAGTTCTTATTTTTCAGTTCAGGCAGTCTCATGCACTCTTTCTAAAGATGACTAACCAGTGGGCTCATAGAATTGGGGGAAAGTTAGATGATAAAATAAAATTAGAATGAATCAGAGAGTTGGCTAAGATTAAGTTAAGATTTAAGTGATGCTGCATTTTCTACCAAAGAAATGATTCTTTCCACCGTATTGAAGTAAGAAAAATGAGACATTTCTGGTAACCAATGGGATGTCATGCCACCAAATGTATATTTACTGCCTAAGTGTTTCTTTTATATTTCCACTCTTTTTATTTTTTTTTGAGTTGGAGTCTCACTCTGTTGCCCAGACTGGAGTGTAGTGGCCGCTCCCGGCCACCGCAGCCTCGACCTGCTGGGCTCCAGCGATCCTTCCGCCTCAGCCTTCCAAGTACCTGGAACTACAGGCATGAGCTACCATGTTCGGCTAATTTCTGATTTATTGTAGAGATGAGGTCTCACCAAGTTGCCCAGGCGGGTCTCAAACCCTTGGGCTCATGCAATCCACTCACCTCAGCCTTCCAAAGTGTGGGATTATA
>NW_007109322.1:0-816 GCF_000164805.1 Carlito syrichta
CAGCTGCAAGGATGGTTCAATATACACAAATCAGTAAATATGATACATCATATCAACAGAATCAAGGACAACAACCATTCAATCATTTCAATAGATGATGAAAAAGCATTCAATAAAATTCCACATTGCTTCATGACAAAAACTCAACAAACTAGGTTAGAAGAAACATAGCTCAACACAATAAAGTCCATACATAACAAGCCCACAGCTTGGGGGGAAAATTGGGGAAAAATTAAGTCTTTCCACTAAAATCTCAAACAAGACAAAAGTATTCACTTTCAGCTCTTCTATTCACCATAATAATGAAAGTCCTAGCCAGTACAATTAGGCAAGAGAAAGAAAGAACATCTAAACTGGAAAAATTACCCTTATTTGCAGACTACATGATCATGCGTTTAGAAAAACCTAAAGACTCCACCAAAAAAATCTTAGTATTGTTAAATGAATTCAGTAAAGTTGTAGGGTAGAAAATTAATGTAAAAATTAGTGGCATTTCTATACACTAACAGCAATCGATTTAAAAAAAGAAATTAAGAAAGCAATTTTATTTACAGTACCTATATAAAAATAAAATACCTATATAAAAATAAAATCTTACCAAAGAAGTAAAATATCTTTACAAGAAAAACTTAAAACACTGATTTAAGATGCTAAAGAGACATTAATATTTTAACAATGTTTGTACTCTCCAAAGTGATTTACAAATTCAATGCAATCTCTATCAGAATTCCAATGGCATTTTTCACAAAGCTAGAAAAAAAACCCCTAAAATTTGTATGGAACCACAAAAGACTCTAAATAGCTCAAGGAATCCTG
>NW_007109323.1:0-829 GCF_000164805.1 Carlito syrichta
CTGTAAACATATAGAAAATTTTGAAGTCTGAAACTTCGATAGCTCCTGCTTTGTTTCTTTTGATAAGATTTTTTTGTGTATTCATGATTGTTTATGGTTTCAAATGAATTCTTTATTGTCATTTCCAGGTCGGAGAAGAATGATGTTAACTTAATGGTTATTTCATTGAATCTGTAGATTGATGAAAAGGCTAATTTTTACAGTAAAAGAGGTAAGTAAAGTCAGGGAAACAAGCATGTCAAATTGTCATTGATGACATCAGCCTCAGAACTTTGACATCAGGATAGGAGGGACCTTAACTACTGAGCAATCATTAGGCATCAAGCACTGTGTACAGTTATCTTCCAAATTTGTTAGCCATGGTGGATTTTATTCCCAAGAAGTGAAGAGAACCATGTGTTCACACCTATCCAAAAATGTTTCCTGCGATAAGTGACCATTCAAGAATCCTCTAAACGAAGTAGTCTTTCTTTTTTTTGAGAGGACCGAGAAATTTCCAAAGTGGGAGGGGACATGAGGCGGTTGCCCAAGAGGAAGTCTTTTATAATTATGGTAATGGAGTCATGTTGGAACTTGGTTATAGCACAACCAAATAATATTTTAGCACTTTCTTTAGATTAGAACCTTTTGGATGTTTTTATTATTGTGTAACAGCCTTTGAGTAGTTTTTCCTCCAGGATTCTAACATTGTTTTTGCTAATATCATAATCAATTTTCCAGAATTTCAATTATCTAAATTTTTATACTAATTCAGAGCCCAATACTTACTACTTTGTAAATCTCCATGTTATTTTGGTTTATATATATTGGGCCCCAAATTCTTTTCTTG